>NW_022639719.1:108468-116776 GCF_010583005.1 Odontomachus brunneus
AAAAAAAAAAAAAAAAAAGCTACTCACAATCAGTTGTTTTCACAGCTACTCTAAATCAGTTGTTTTCACAACTACTCAAAATCAGTTGTTTTCACAGCTACTCACAAGCTACTCAAAATAAAGTGACATTTCTGTTAATATAAAATGGTAAACCAAAATCTTTTCTGTTACATCTGTAATGGAAGATTTCTTTTATGAACAATGGCTCGTATTGATGGAGAAGAAAATGCTGGTAAACTTCTGCAAGACTCATTCAGAGTGTGCAAGATGCTGGAAATCGTCCACAAGAATAGTATAACCGAGGACAAAATCCCTCAGGATATCGATTGCATCACCTCTTGTAGGAACTCATTGATGGTTTGACACACAATCCTCGGTCTTGCCTTAGCTGGCTAGTTTGCATGTTCAATATTTATTTATTACATATATATGTAAAAATCGATTTTTATTTATTTCGTGAATAAATATCAATGTATCACTTATACTTATAACATACGTCTTACTACTGCGGATGACCATATTTCACTACTTTGACCCTTTATATCTTGGGAAATATTGACTTTTGAGACTTGGCGCAATGATAACTTTTTATCAGATGGCGAAAACTATAACAATGAAATTTCAGCCAATTTGACCGAAAACCATTTTCCATAGGTTTTGTGCGGGGTCCTTCGAAACTAGAGGTGTGCAAATGAAAATTCTTGATGCAAACATATGCAAACGATGAGCAAACGAATTAATTGTAGAAATTGTATTTTTTCGAATATTGGGGGGCTAACTTTACAAGGCTTTTAGCTTCACTTTTTCGATCGATACAGAGCTTTTTCCGACTATCCATTCCGTCTCCGACTTAGCAAAAGTGCTAAGTAACTTTCCGTTAGCAAGTTTGGTGCCTTTATTGGTGAGAAGGTAGGCACTTGGCTTCCAACTTCGTGTTTACGTATCGAAATCGCAGACCGAGGACCGCGGTAATTTGTCTATGCGGCAGACAGGCAACTGTCCGCCCTAATAATTGAAAAAAAGCGTCGTAGTATATAATATAGATAGCACACAAATAAACATAAGAATGAGTTCTTTTCGACACAAAATTTAGAATGGACTTTTTGGAATATTAGTTTACGTACTGTGTACGAAAAATTCTTTACATTGTAATGTAATAAAAATTCTTTATCATTGTCAGTGTAATGTATCAGTGTATCTTCATCTTGAATTTTAAATGTATGACCAGAGATTTTTAATTTCGGGGCATCGAACCTGCGAAGAAAAGGCTGAGCTACGAAACGAGCGACGGAGTCTCTGGAGCGACGATGCTATGTTTTGGGCAAAAGGCGTAGGAAACTGGGACGAACCTAGCGATACGTTCCGGGCTCTGTTCGCGATAAAACTAAATTGAAATACAAGTTCATTATTATAGTCATGTTCAGGAACGGTTACAGTTCAGAATAAATTATGCAAAAAATAAAAAAACGATAGGATCGATTTCTTTTCCCGCTTCTTCGTTCCTCCTATCTTATCTTATCCTCTTGCGCGACATACATACACACACTCTTAAGCAATAAGATAGTGTAAAGCTGCGTTCTCGCGAAAGAAAAGAAGGACAGCCTGCAACGGCTGTTTTTGGGCGCACCGCGGCCGTTGCACTTGCTTTTATCAGTGTCTACCGACAAGCCACAGCCGCGGATTCTATTTCTAACGCGCGCGAATGTACTTTAAGAACATTTAAATAAGGAACAAATAAATTGTAATCGAGTTTGTGACTTTTATTTAATACTTAGGTATATATTATTAAATTGTAACATATATCTATGATACATATATATTATTCAATTGTAACATAATCTATTTTATCAATATATTTATTTATAATATATTGGTTACATGAGACAGTTTAACAAAATAAATATAATAGAATATAAAGTATATAATAATAACATACAATTTCGATTAACGTTTTTATAATATTTATGAATTATATATATTGCACGTATGATGATCATGAAAGAAATATTGAATGCAAATCGATTTTTTGCACTATGCGCAAGTAATAATAGCAAATATTGCTCGTTGTTTTATTTGACTTCTTTTTAAAACAAAAATCAACAGATGTTTCAAATTTCGCTGGTCTCTCTTCTATATAACCACTTTTATACCATGCATATTTAATTGAATTTCTAAATCTTGATGACAAAAACTGATAGTGTTTCAAAAATTGCAATCTTAAAATAGTATTGCGCGCATTAAGTTGTATTTCCAAATCCAAAAACATTACCGTATCCAAAAAATATTTTATAAAATTATCCATAGGCAGAAACCATATACATCTAACATCTTTGGCCTGTTGTTCCTGCAGGAACAACTTAGAACAATTTAGAAAAACTAAATTTTCTGCAGAATCTGGTCTATTTCTTGCAATTACATCTAGACAATAATTAGTCCATGAATCCAACAATAAAACTGATTTAAAACCAATATTTAGAAAATAGACATCTCTTAACCAAACCTCAAAATGATATGATTAATTAATTTTATATAATAATATAATTCAAAATGATGTAATTATTTAATTTTTTAAATTTCAATGCCATAGCAAAAATATTATTTTCTCTAAACATAGTTTCTTGTACTCCGGGACCAAATGTTCCGTGGGTGGATTCTTTTAAAACAATAAAAAGAAGTGGTAATAATCGACCGTCGCACAGTGGGGCCGATGCCCGAGAAGTTAGCAAATAGTAAAAAAATAAAGTTTTGATTTTCGGAGTTTAAATTACATAAATGGATAAGAAAAGTTCAGAAAATACAACGGAACTTTTTATATGACCAAATAATGTATACCTGACAGGTGCAAGCCGCACTCGGGCTGACTCCCGAAGGCTCCCGTCCCGGATGCTCGCTGGAGAGGTGCGGATCTGTGTCCGCAATCGGCCCTGCGCGCAACTTGGTTAGGGAAACCGAGAACATTCGCCAGAGGGGTGGTGATCTTCGGCCGCACTCGAAAAGTGACTTGCGCGCAGGTAGCCGCTCGGTTACTCGAGACGGAAAATGAACATCAGCTTCAAAACTGTATATAAAATCATAAAATTAATATTTTTTAATTCTGTAAAATAGACTTTTTAGGTGCAGATTTATAGATTATGCTGGTGTATTTCAAAATTTAAAATGAATATTTATTAAATTATAGTAAAACATACACATTTTTCGAGGTACAAAAAAAGTAAAAAATGATATTAAATTCTTTTAAGAATTGAGGAAAACAAATAGTTGTCCGACGTTGTCCGGCGTTCTACCAAATTTTAAATCAAAGTTCAAACACTCCTTTAAGAGGTTACCTTTAAGTGAAACTTTCAAAAAATCGAAAAAAAATTTTTTTGTCTTAAATGATGCCTTAGAGTCTTAAAAATAAGATGCAATTGGCCTTATAGGTGAAAAAGTGTTTAAAGTGGTTTTACAGCTGATTGTATGAAGCAAAGTATGAGCCATCTAAGCGCGTCGGAGCAGCGCGCAGCGGTTCAAAGTTTCTAGGCTCTTAACGTATATGATATCGATCACCGATGAATATTGATTTCAGTTTCCTTCTAGATGATGCCAATAATGTTTGATCTTAAATATTTTTTATATATAACGGTTTGTAATAACAGTTAAGTCAGTTGAGTATAACGTTAAAACGACGCTGTTCGCTCTCAAATATCTGTTATTGTTGCTTCAGTTTTGTTCAGTTTTGTGATAATAGTTGTCAACATGAGTGAGAAAGTATATAGAACAAAGAAAGGTTCCAAGGAGAAAACTTGGTCTTCGCAAAGAAATAAAATCGCAAATAGACCACCGCTGAATCGACACGAAACGGAAAAAGAATCTGAGAACGTCAGTACAGCGGCAAAGAAATTGAAACTGTCGAAAGACGAGTATGACATTGAAATTAACGAAACATTTGGATACCGAGTGATCAATTGTGTTGCAGTTTTTTTTGTTCTGTTTGAAATTTTAATATGTAAACAATGCTGAAAAATTGACATTTACAGAAGAGAGTAAGCGTGGTTTAGGCTTCAAATTCATAATTACGAAGAAGAGTGCGAAAAAGTATATATAAATAGTTGTCCTATAATTAATAACATATACGACGTTAACCGACGAATAGTATATGCGATGCGTTTATTGGGAATTGGTTATTGGAAACGATATTATAAAATTTTGCGCGTTTATGGATCTCCCACGGCCGATTTTTCACACAAGTTATGATAATATTGTTAATAAAATTCTTATCGCAACGGAAGCTGTTCGTACAAAATATATTCAGAAAGCTGCTGAAAATGAGAAGAAACTGTCTATAGAAAAAGGACAAACGAATGGAATTACTGTGTCTGGCGATGGATCGTGGAGAAAACGGAGATTTTCGTCGCTTTACAGATTAGTCACGCTCATCGGCTGGTCCACTGGCAAAGTTATCGATGTTTTTGTAAAATCAAAATAGGCTTGCGAAGGTTGGACAAAGAAAAAGAATACTACAGAATACGAAGAATGGACTAAGTCGCATGTGGAACAGTGTCAAGCGAATCATACGGGATCAGCTAAAAAGATGGAAGTAGATGCAATTCTCGAAATGTTTTCACGTTCCGAAGAGCTTCATAATGTCAAATATATAAATTATATTGATGATGGAGACAGTAAAACTTTTAAAGGAATTGTAGATGCTGAACCGTATAACAATGTTATAGTTAGTAAAAAAGAGTGCATCGATCATATGCAGAAACATATGGGTACCCGGTTCCGGAATTTAAAAAAAGAACTGAAAAGATCTTGGTAGAAAAAACAAACTAACTGTCAAATTAATCAACAAACTCATTATTTATTACGGCTTGGCCATTCGTTGAAATCCGAATTCTGTTGACAAAATGCGAAATGATATATTGGCAACTTTGTATTATAAACTTTCCACAGATGCAGTGCCGCAACATGATAAATGCCCGGGCAGTGCAGATTCGTGGTGCTCGTGGCAGAAAGCGAAAGCCTCGGACAATTTGCATGAATATCAACAATGTCTCTTTCACAGATAGTTTTCGATGCCGTGAAGCCAATATACGAAGATTTGAGCAGGGACGATTTACTCAATCGTTGCTTAGGAGGCTTCACGCAGAACAACAACAAGAGCTTGGGTAGTCAATTGCTCCAAAAACATTATGGAGTGGTAAAAAAATTGTTGACATTGCCGCAAATATTGCGACTATTAATTTTAACGATGGACTGTCAGGGATAATGGCCATTATGGAAGTATTGGAAGTTATGGACCATAACTGTTACAATTTCTGCATCGAGACTGATGCGCGCCGTGTCAAGGATGCCGAGCACTCGCTGACGGATGCCGCGAAGGAGCCTCTACATCCTCTAGGAAAGAGGAAGAGGGACAAAACATTAATGTGGAAGGACAGTATGGTGCAGGTATCACAGAGTAACGGTAAATAAAACCTTTCTATAGTTGAGCAATGAAATAATAGTACTCAAAACTTTAAACGCATTTTTCTCGAAACCATGTTTTGCAAATTGGCTTGCAGCATAACTTTCACAAATTTTATCCGACCCACTTGAAATTGTTACAGTAGCTGCTAAACTAAATTCTCTAGCGAAGTACGTAAGATATTTATGATCGGTTAAACACTTTTTTTGTTATAAATTGTTTTTCACTGAATTTTTCAGGTAAAACTAAAACTTTGATTTCAAGTATTAATATTTACATATACATATATACATATAACATATACATATATACTTCTCCAGCAAATTTAATGTATATTATAAAAATATTTTGCTTTTTGTCCTTAGTGAAAGTGTACGGTACTTTCGCTGCAAGCCGCGGAGGTCCATGCAAAAAACATAGTCTCACGTGCAAAGCTCCAGCGCCGCCATCTTAATATAAAAATTGAAAATAAAAATTGTTTTGTATAACCTAAGATGTGTATATTAAAGGCCTTCAAACCAAATTTCCATTCCTTTTCTCCTTTAATTAAAAAAAATTTCCAAAGTTATCCTATATTTTCAGGCGTTCATTTAGGGGTCCCCCTTTAATAGAATTCGCAAAGTCCAGCTGCCCCTAGCTGCTCTTCCGTTTTTTATTAACATTTTCCTAGAAAAACATTACTGTGCGCGCTAAATAAATACGTTAACTTTTCATGAACACATTTTTTTAAGCAACGAATTTCCTTGACATTTCTGATATAGGAGTTTTTGGGGTCACTGATTACGAATTTGAAGTTAGATTTTTAAAAAAGTAAATTAGTTTTTCAAAATTCAAGATGGTGGGTCTAGTATGGCACACCGAAAATCAAAAACTGCTCTGTTACTTAAAAATTAGTATATAAGGGTCCCCATATTACAATTTGTTTTTAATTTGTTTTTCACAATTTACTATTTTTTATTATTATAATATAGATATTATTCGCAAAAATTGATTAATAAGTAAACAAAATAATTACTATTGTTTAAAGATTTATCTAAAAATTTTCATAAATAAAATTATTTATTTACAACATGTGTTGAAACAAGAAAATATGTAAAAATATATATCAGAAAGCTTAATTAATATGTTTTGTAAGCTAATTGTGAAAATAAATATGACAACAATATGATTTTGTGCACAGCGATCGCTACTTTTATCTTATTTTTTAAATATTTTAATATTAGATTCTTAATAAGCAATGTCGAAAATATTAATTTACAAAGTTTTTCATGGAAAAATATTAAAATTACGTTTTTTAGCAGAACGCTTTTGGCTTATAATCGCCATTTTGTTTTCTTTTATTTTGAGTTTAGATTTGTAATCAGCGATGTCGAAAATATATATTTACAAAACCTTTTTTAATTTTTAGCTAAAATTCTTTGTTTCTATCCGCCATGTTTAAGGCCGTCATTTTATTTTTTTTAAATTTTGACTTAACTTCGCGATTAACAACTTTAAAAACCCCCATATATGGAGTTTTATCCAAATTGGATAATTTTACGAATTTTGGCCAGCTTTTTCGGATTTAATCCCACTGTGCGTCGCCTGAAATTGTCGGTTGTATTGTATAACTATGCGTTGTCGCTGATATTGATTATACAGCACTCTACCCTTTTTTAATCTTGTACTGCCAAAGAACGACCAGGATGATGTTTTCTAGTTGGAATCCGCTTTGGTCGGAACTGTAAATATTTTTAAGTTCAATATAGTTCAATATTTAACATTTCCAATAAATCTGTTGCTTTCTGTTTCAGTTTCTTCTTTTGATTTTATAGGTTTTTTGGTAACAAATTTAGTAACTGTGGTATTGGGAATTAGGAATCAACCAATCGCAACAACTCGATGTTCAGTTGAAGGAAAAGAGAACGTATTTATTCTGATAGAACTGAATGTTATTATTTTACAACGACAATCCACAAACGGCGCCCGCTCCTCAAAAGCGTTAGTTTACATACATTATGTTTCCTTTTGTCTACGACTCGCGTCAACATATATTTGCAGAGGAAACGCGTCCTTCATGTCGCAAGATAACTTGACAATATAATCACATGAACAGAGGTTCCACTCGACCATTCTGTTCACGCATCGAGCCCGGTGTGACAGAATCGTAGTCATCATCGGATCTATCCAGATCGCTAACGCATTCTGGTGATAACCATCTTTTTATATGGTCTGTCGACGTACATTGGTGGTATTAACTCTTGTGTGCGCACCCGGTTACCCGGGTGCCCACCACTGCTCATTTTTGCATGTAAGTGGATTAAAAATGAAAATTTCGCTTTGTACGCCCGGATCGTCGTTATTTAACTCATTTTTAAGCAAATGGTGCATTTGGAGATTTTTAAGAATTTTTTTAAGCATAAATAATCTAGTTTAAAGTATACATATGCCGCGGACGCACCCGGTTACCTGGGTACCCACCATAGAAAAATTCAATTTTGAGTGAACTATTAGCTTTTTTTATTAATTTATTTGATTTATGCATGTGAAATGAGTTGCGTAATAAGAAAATACATGAAAATTTATTTAAAAAACAAAAAAAACATTTATTTATTGCATTCTATGCACTTGGCAAAAGTTATCGCATGTTCATCGCAAATAGGCCTATCACATTCGGAGCAGGCCTTTCGTGTTTTCCCTCTCTTCTTAATTGTTTGTTTGTAACAAATATGGCAGGAACCGATAACTTTCTTCCTTCCTGATGCATCTCGTTGAACTGACGGATCTGGATCAGCCTCCACTGGATTTACTGGCCGACCGATTACACTTTCAATAGCGATCTTGGTGCTATAATTTCTCATTATTTGCACGTTATGATATCGA
>NW_022639719.1:117417-155603 GCF_010583005.1 Odontomachus brunneus
TTCTTCGGAAGGTGCATCAATTTCTTGAGCAACTGGTATTTCTTGATTATCTACACCAGATTCATCGCTATCAAGAGCCTCACGCACAGGCAAAATTTCATTTGGTAACCAGTTGTCATCGCTGTCACACGCTTCGTCTGACTCATCATCATCGTCTCCTAATATCGCGTTCAAATGAGCTTCTTTTTCCGTTTGATTCAATCTAAGATAAAATTCATGCATTATTCATTTTTTCAATAAAATAACAGAAAGAAATTAGAATTTTTAAATAAAGCACTGAAAAAAAACCATTGATGTACATTTTGTTTTACCTTGCAAATTCAGTCCTCGATAATTCCTCCATGTCTCTACAGTATATTGCGTAGGCTAGCCAAACGGTTCCGTTAACTGTAGCACGTCTGTGCGTGCGAAGAACACGATTCGCACTGACTCACATCTATTCAGACCCTTCTTTAGATGTAAGGAGGGGAACTTTTTGTTTGCTTTTAAAACTCCAAACAGCTGACTGCCTGGCAGCCTTAGTAACCGCGCGCTACCTGCGTCGACTTCAAAAATCCTGTTTTCTCTTACCTTTGTACGAGCTACAGCAGGCCAATTTATTTACAAATGCTTCGGCCTCTCATTTTTTATGTTTATTTACTGAGATAAACGTTAAGGAAACCATTTCAATTGCATAAATATTGAAAAAATTGAAAAAATGAGAGGTGGGCACCGGGGTACCCGGGTGCGTCCGAACGTTGGTAAAGTTGGTAAAGTTGGGTGCGTACACAAGGGTTAAATCCCTCGTGTTCCCCGCTCTTTGCTACAACGTATCGGTAGCCTCGCAGAACTTTTATTACCTCGTACGGTCTTACAAACTTTGGGTGAAATTTACTTTCTGCTGTTACTTAAGTCTTTTTAATAACAACTAAGTCGTCGATTTGAAATTCGCTCGCTTTTTTCCCTTCCGATTATAGGTACGACTATTCTCGCTTTGTAGTTTTCTAATAGCAGCCTTAGCCTGCTCACGCAGCTCCGATCGCTTTGCTTGTATATTGTTTATAGCATCCTCGTCAATAATTTTCGCAACTCGAAGTCATCTTGCAAACGCATCATTCTTCCCGTTAATAATTCAAACGGAGTCAATCCCGTGTTTCTCGTTGGAGTCGCATTCAAATATTGTTGTACCCGATCGACAGTCTAAACCAATTTTCGGAGCGCGGTGTAGAAAGTTTTGCAAATAGCGGAATCAGTATACAGTTAATACGCTCGACTTAGCCATTGCCACGCGGTACAGCCGTTGCAATCAATACATGTTCGATTTTTTCGTCTTTGCAGTAATTTCTAAAATCCTTTGACGTAAACGCGGTGTCTCGATCCGTAATAATGCGTCGCGGGTTCCCAAAAACCACTGCTTGTTTACTCAATCGCGATATTACTTCAGCGTGCGTCGTCGATCGGGTACAGCCAAACAAATTTACTAAAACTATTCACCACGACCAGCAAACGAACATAAATTTTCTTAGTACTATAGATTGGTCCTAGGTGGTTTAAATGATACGTATCAAGCGAAACGTCGCCTTTGTCTATGCTATGCAGCAGGCCCTCTTGTCTGCCGTGTTTCCGCTCGGCTAGTATACAGGCTAAACAATTCTTACTGACTTTCTTTATTTTATTATACATATTTGTTAATCAAAATGCTTTTTTCAACAGTCGTTCTATTTTATCGGTGGAAAAATGATCCTTTTCGTGCGCTTTATCATCTTATATTGCATGAGTTTTGGCACAAATAACAACAATCGTCGCGATATTTGCGATATAATATTTCATTCCGCAACTCAAAATTCTTATCTACAGTACGTGACAATTTTTCAAAAATCAATTATAATTCATCATCTTCGCGCTGTGCCTTCGAAATTTGCGCTACTATGTCAGAATGCTTCTTTTCAATTAACATAACGCACGTTAAGTTTTTACTTAACGCATCAACGTGACACGTCAACTTACCGGATCGATGTTCAACAATATAATCGACTCTCCCAACAAGAATGACCACCTCGCAACACGCATGCATAGGTCTCGCTTGTTCATTGTCGCATAAAATGCACGGCAATCTGTTATGATTTCAAATAGGATATCCAACACGCGAAACTTCTTCAAGGACTTGACAACGGTTAATACTTCTAGTTAATAACTACAATATTTACTTTCGGCGTCGATTGTTTTTCAACTAACGTAATATACCGAGTGACACTTTTGATCGTCCGAATCTCTCTGCATTAGAATAGCGCCTAAACCTAGTCGGGATGCGTCCGTGTGAAGTTCGATATCCGCTTTATGCGATACGATACAATTTCAAAACTGATCTACGACTAAGCGTCTCCTTCAGCTTTTGAAACGCACAGTTTTGGCCATCGTCAAAACGAAATGTCACGATTTTTTTAAGTAAATCAGATAACGGTCTTGCTATAATCGAATATTGCGATATAAATTTTCTGAAGTAACCCGTAAGCCCGAGGAAACTCTATACATCCCTAACGCACGTAAACGTTGGAAAATTTACAATCACTGTAGTTTTTCGCTTCAATAGCTTAATCAATCCATTCTCTATAATATGACCTAAATATTCAATTTTTCTCTAAAGAAATAGACATTTCTTCCAATGTATTTCCAATCCGTGATCGCTCGTTGATAACAATACTTCAAGGAAATTTTTTACGCTTTCGTCCTCAGTTCGTGATAAGATTACAAGATCATCCATGTATTTTAACATTTTACCATTCGCTATATACTCCCGAAAAATAGATATATTTCTGAAACACCGCTGGCGAATTGCAAAGACCAAAAGAAGCCCTCAACAATTCATAGTGCCCATCGGGAACGACGAACATAGTGTACTTGATACTGTTTTCGTTTATTCGCATATGAAAAAAACCATCTTTTAAATCTATCACGCTAAATATCATTGAACCATGCAACCTAACTAATCCTCGATTAGTGATAGAGGATTATCTGTCCTTAACAATTTTTTTTATTTAGCTTGCGATAGTTAACACAAAGCGGCGTTCTACCATCTTTCTTTTTAACAAGCACGACTGGACTGTCATATTCGGACGTACTTGGTCTAACAATATTCCTTTGTTTCAACTCATCGATGTTTATTTACCTCTTTCTTCTCTATTGGCGCAAGTCTATGCGGTCGTTTGTATACGGGCGTCATCCTTTAAAATCAAGTCGAATCCAATATTTACCCGTTTTAATTCTCTCGGATTATATTCCTCCACGATCTGCTCAATTTGAGATTTTAGTTTATTATCGCGGGTTTTACCCATTATGCAACGTTTATCGTTTTGCGTTTCGGAGTCTTCAACAACCTCAATACGAAATATTTCGAGAATTCTGTTATATTCGTCCTCATCGTTTATCGCATTTTCTCGTTTTGTTATTGTAACCGTCGTGCCCTCTAATCGAACACTCGTGTGCTGTAGTAGGTCTCAAAAGTCAATCCCGAAAGTAGATCGTGATTTAAATAACTATCTGGAACCACGTGGATCACAAGTTCAAACAGATTTTTATCGATCTCGAAGTCAATCGCGAAGCTTTCTAGCGTTAGCGCCTTATTCGACCCTATTTCTCTACATAATATTTCGGGACAAATTAATGTAGGCGAACGCAACCTGATATATTACACCACCGTCATTAAATGCAAATCACTACTTATATCGAACAATGTAGTTATGGTCTTGTCTTTTATCATCACTATCTTATACATCCGATTACTTCGATTTGCCGCCGTGCTGCATCTATTATTTGGTTCACCCTATTCCTCCTTGCGCATCTCGCCGCAATTGTCCAAATTGCCCGCATTCAAAACATTTCTTTCCTCTCTCTTTCATGAAACAAGTCGAAGCCATATGATTCTTATTGCCGCAATTATGACATCGTCTTTTTGGTATATCTCTTGATCGCCTTTCACTATCCGTTTCCCGCTCACAGTCGCTTCACCACGTTCTACCTCGACTCTCTCATCTTCTGGTGCACATTGTTCTTCATATTTTCGTACTGTGCAAGCTTTACACGTAATTTCTTTATATTTTGTGCCCCATATAAAATGGTCTTATTGAAAACCTAGTCAGGAATACCATCAACTATGTATTGGATCTTTGCTTCCAACTTTATGTCAGCATGACTCAATATGTCCAATATACGATATACAAATTCCTGATAAGATTCGTTACTCTTTTTTTTACATGCGAGCTAATTTTTTATGTACTTTGTGACGATTCACAGAAATAATTGATCGTCACAATTATTTATTATTGTTTACGCCGAACAACCGCGTAGAAAAACGCCGAACATCCTCGAGATCAAGAAAACAGCTTCGCTGTTTATAGAATTCATGTATAAAAGCGAACGCAAAAATGCTATCAAGAGAGATCCGTCGGAGCTCCTCTGAGACGCTCAATCAAACAGAACTTGTAGCGAACCTTACTTAGACATTCCGTCGACCGAGTTGGATACGCAACGTCGACATCCTCTACCTGAACCGTTCCGTCGACCGAGGTGGATACGCGACGTCGACATCCTTTACTCAGACCGATCCGTCAATCGAGGTGGATTCGCGAAGTCGACATCGGCTACCTAGCACCGCTCCGACATCACATAACATATCTCACGTATACAAGTCGCGAGACACACCGTGACAACAACCGTCCCGAAACCGGTTTGGTTAAAAGCCGGTGCCAACAATAGTTTAAAACCCGCTAAGTATACACACTCACAACACGGGCAATAGAATATCGCGAGACAATGTTGACCGCGTCTCGCGATCCGCGCGCGAGCCTGAGCGCTTGCAGCTGTCATCATGATGACAACTAAGACTCACGACGTGAACAAAAACGCGACCATGCACCAACGCGTCGCGTTAGCTGTATATACTTGTAAATAGCGTTTAATTAAGAATATATGTTACACTTCTTATTACTTACGTCACTGCTTCTAATTTATTGAGCTAAAACCTTGGACCGCACAGACTAAGTCTATCCCGCACGTAACGCAAAAGCGTTACAACTTACTTACCGTTTATCGCCTCTGCAAATTCCGAAATCAATGTGCTTCGAACCCTCTGCCAAAAGCTAGTGCCCTGTTCGTGAGATACGAACAGCTTCGCGGACCAGCGCAGGAGTCTCTTTGCGTATATGATCTTGTGTCTCCGACCACCGATAAACGACAGCTGTCTCTCCGAATTCCTGAATCCATCTTCGAACATTTTGTCTTCCGTCACCACTAAAAATGTGCATGGAATCTTCGACATCTTTAAAAGAACGGCTGAAGGTTTTGTCTAACAGTTCTCCCTCTCATGCGTCTCGCGCCCTCATTCCGATCCTGCACATCCACGCCTCCATCTTTACCGCTCTCCGTTTCTTCAAAATTATCCTCACAATCTCTCTCCGGACCGTTCTCGTCAGCGGCCGTCCGTCGTCGAGCCATTCTCAATCTCTCTCGCACCATAGCCTTGCAACCAGTAATTTTCAAATTTAACTTTTGTAGCTCTTCTTTCAACTCCTCAACTCTCAAGGAATCGATATCCCGTATCGCCTCATAATTCATCGCTACTAGTTTCTCACTTGCACTCGCTAACGGTTACTCGCGCTATATCAAAATTTAATTTTACCGCAATACGTTACAGCGGTTGAACTGATCTCGGACGAGCCCCCAAAATATATGTGATATTGGGAATTAGGAATCAACTAGTCGCAACAACTCGATGTTCAGTTGAAGGAAAAGAGAACGTATTTATTCCAATAGAACTGGATCTCACAATGTTATTATTTTACGACGGTAGACAACCCACAAAACGGCGCCTGCTCCTCGAAAGTGTTAGTTTATATACATTATCTTACCTTTTGTCTACGACTCGCGTTAACACATATTCGCAGAGGAAACGCGTTTTTCATGTCGCAAGACAACATGATATAGTCGCACAAAGGTTCCTACATAACTTTTCGATACAATATGATGTCTTCTTTTAAAACGTATTACCCAGTCTTTTGAAGCTATAAATCTCGGACAATTTGCTTCCTCTTGCACTTTAAGGGTCCATCGAGCAATATCGATATCATGAATTAATAATCCTCTTTTTAAACCATCTTGGAATTTCTGTAATGTATACGAAGAAATTTTCAGCATTTTTTCCATAAATGTCCAATCTCTCTGCACTTGTAGTTGCCATCTTCGCAGTTGCTGTATGCGTAGCACTTTACGCAATGTATATTTAACGCTCTCAAAAGGTTTTTTCTTATTCCCCTTGATCCGAAAGTCTACTGCACTTTTTTATATTCTATTGGAATTTGATCGTTGACATATTCTATTTATTTAACGTAATATGTATATTCGTTTCATTTAAAAAATCATAAAAATAATTGTAAAAATATTCAAGACAAAAATTCTGTACAATGTCCTTATTTCTAAAAAAAAAAAAAAAAAGACTAAAAAATAAGCAAGTCAAAAATAATTATTCTTAGATGTATAAAAAGAATTGTAAAAATACTAAACATTAAAATTTCATACAATATTTCTAAAAAGATCCTAGAAAGTATAAAGAATATTCAGGAAAAATATTTAATTTCGTAAAAAACTTTAAATATTACTTTTAATATCTTCTTTAAAAAATAGTGAAATTAAAAAGTTGCCAACTGATAATACGAAAATATGTTGTACGAAACATACATAGAAAGAATGACTTGTTGAATCAAAGAAACGTTTCTTTGGAATAGATCAAATAAATATTTTGATTGACCGAACAAAATTTTGGTTGACACAACAAAAATATTTTATTGTAACTAAGCTGCAACTAAATACTTTTGTTGCGTCAAACAAAATTTTGTTCAATCAATCAACAAATTTATTTGACCCATTCCAAAGAAGCGTTTGTTTGATTCAACCAAATCGTTCTCTCTGTATAACAAACGAAGCAACAAAGAAAAAATGATAATAAAATAAAAATAAAATAAATAAATTAAAATGAAATTTAAAATAAATAAGGAATGAAAAATAAAATTAAGATTTAGACAAAAACATTTGGCGTGCCCAGGATGCATTAAAAAAGTTACTAATAATTCCCCCGTCCACCACCTTGCTGTGGTGAGGGGGGCTCCGGCTGATCCAATGACGGCAAGCGGCAGTACCACTGGCTTCGGCCGGAGGAAGACCCCTTCTAGAAGACCGCTGGCTAAGAGTGGACAGGGTAGCGTAGGGACTGGAAAAACCCCTGAGGCTTCCATCGGTAGACCATGTGTGTTATGCAAGGAGGTTCGGGGAAGAGTAGGGGGTTTTCGCACGAGGTAGAATCGCTATGTAGTTTGGATCGCACTTGCAGGGCTGGTTGCGAAGGCGGTTCCGAACGCGTTTTCAAGCGGCGTCGCTCGCGGCGCCTGGGGGGGGAAGGGCATTGGTCTAAGCCTTCCTGGTGATCCTGTCCGGAGGACGGGCAACACGGACGCATGGGAGTTAGTGATAGTCGGCAACGAGGGATGTGCCGGTGATCCTGTCCGCGTGGGTGGCGGACGTAAAGAATAGCCCCAAAATATGGCTTGCGTGTCGTAAAAGGCGACTAAAAGGCCCTCATGGGTGGGTTGCTGCGCCCATGAGTATTAGGGGCCTCAGGAAGACCCTCCTTCTCGCTTCAGAGAGGGAGTGGCTCCCAATGGCGCCTACAGCAGGGGAGCGTACCGGATCCCTTATGCCAGTATGGTACCGGTCTCTCAGGTGGGCAGCGGCGCCCGAGAGTATCAGTGGGAGGCGAGCGCGCCCGGTTGTCCTTAGGACTGCCGGTGTGGGCGAACCGACTTCACCGCGGGGGCTGTAGGGTCCCTAATGCCTGCATGGCAACCGGCCTCCCAGCTGCGCCCGGGAGTAGCAAGATCCTCGGGGAATACTTCACCGGGGATCCACAGCGGGGGCGGGGCAGGCTCATTAGATTCCGTTGAACCAAACCGCCCTAGGGGGCGGCCCGAAAAGCCCGGGTTGGGAGGCCGCCGTCATGCCCCCTATTAAAATTATGATGGAAAACGTAAAAGGAGCGACTTACGGCGAGTCGGATGCTTCGCACCGGCATAGCGGGGGTTACGGTCCCAGGCCTTCCTTTGTCGTCAACGGACTATGGGCCAGACGTGGGCGAGGCTGCCGGGGTGTCGACGACGTGCACCCCGGTGATCAGGACTACCGCCGTGGGGTGGGGGGAGATATAAGGGATGGAGCGGGAAAGTGTGACAGGAGGGAAGAAGAGAAAAAAACTGGATAAGGATGAAAAAAGCTCTGGGACAGGGATAAAGGAGGAGCACAGGGAGCTAGATGAAGAGGAAGAGATGGAGATGGAGATGGAGACGGAAGAGGAGGAAAATGAGAGATGGCCGGACCCGGAAAACAAAAAGAAGAACCAGAAATTTGTACTCACCCGGCTTGGGTCCATCCGGAAAAGTGCGGGACTCATTGAGGAGGTTGTCAGCAAAAGTAAAAGGATGAGCAAGACAGAGTAGGCAAACATCACACGGAATAGGGATGAAATGGTAGCGTACAGCGAGGATATGTCCAGGATCTTCAAGGTAAGGACGGAGACCTTGGAAGGAAGGATACGGGAATGGGAAGAATGGTGGGACAAAAGAAAGGATAGGGAAAAGAAATTGAAGAAAGAGCTGTAGGAATGGAAGAGTAAAGATGATAAATGAGATATGTAAAAGAAGAAGTAGGACATGGAAAGAAAATATTGAATAAATAAAGAAAGCATATAATATTTGGAGAAAAAGGAGTGGGACATGGAAAGGAATGGCTGGAATAGGGAGAGGGAGAAACTACAGGATAGGAAAGGAATTGATGGACAAGAGGAAGGAGAGGACGGATCGGACCGTGTCCCTATTTCCGGAGGTGCGGCCCGACGTCAGGGACAGCGCAACGTTCCCGTTGCGAGATGCGGTCTTCGGGCGGATGGGGCAGGCGCCGGCGGCCGGTTGCTATAGGAGTGACTGCGTCCTCCCCGCCCGCCGTGGCTCCCTCGAGAGATCGGGGATGGGTTATGGCGCGCGGGAGAATGCGAAGAAGAGGGAGAGGAGCCCCAGAGGGGGCGGTGAAGCGACACAGGGTTCGGGACATCCGGCGGTACCTACGGCAGTGCCGGCGCCGCCGGCAACGGCGGCGGTGTCGGTCCGCCTTGAGACGGAGGGCTTCTCCTATGCGGAGGCCTTCCGCAAGGCGAGGCCAACATCGCCCCGGAAATGTGCGGGGTCCGTCTAGCCTTTGTCAGGAGAGCCGCGAATGGCGGCCTCCTGTTTGGGTTGGCTGGGCCCGGGAAGGAGAAGGAGGCGGACGCCTTGGCAGACAAGTTTAGGGCGTCGCTCCTGCGGGCCGTGGTAACACGGCCCTCAAGGATGGGAGAGGTCCGGCTCGTCGGATTTGACGAGTCGGTCCTCCCCGATGAAGTGGTAAAGGTCCTCGCCGCGCGGGGAGGATGTGGGCTGGGCGAGGTTTGCTTCAGCCCCATCCAATGGGGTTGGTGGGGTGAGGGGGCCGTCTGGACGAAACTCCCCCTCGCCGCAGCCGCTAAGATGGCGGCCAAAAAGAGGTTTGCGCTGGGGTGGGCGGGAGCGCGGATGGAGATACTCGCTCCCCGTCCTCTCCAGTGTCACCGGTGTTGAATGTTTGGTCACATCCGGGCGGTCTGCTCCTAGTCCGTGGACCGAAGCGGGTCATGCTATTGGTGTGGCCGGGCCGGGCACATCGCGCAGGTCTGCACTAATAGTGCGGCCTGCGCGGTGTGCCACGTGGAAGGGAGGAACTCGGATCACCAACTGGGTGGAGCCGAGTGCTCGATGAGGGGAGGTGCTCCGGCGGGCGGGAGGCCGCTGGGGCATCGTAGGGGTCAACCGCCGAACGCGGCCGACTCGGGCCCCCATATGGGAGGCATGCCGGTGGATCCCGGGACTTGTCCCGGGATAGGGCCGGCGGAGAGGGCCCCGGTATGACCACCTAGACCGGGGCCACGGCGCCGTCTGAACATCTCGGCTGGCGCCGAGGGGGAACCGGGACCTCGTTCCGGTCCCCCCTCTCCCCTACGAGTCGCTTGGAGGGTATGCGGGGGCGCACCCACCTATCATGGCGGCCCGGGAGGGAGACGGCGCGGTGTTGGGTCGCACCGCGCCGCTGTTAAGAGGGATCGTGACCGTGGGTGTATTTATCACCTCCGGTCCGGGAGGAGTCTTCAGGACAGCGGAGAGGGGCTCCGTGAATGTAATACACAAGTGATCCCTGCGTGCCCCCTGACGACCACTGAGGACGGACCCGCCAAGGGTTTTAGTGGGTAGGACCCCCGTTGTTATTATAACGGCAGGGGAGGGGTCTCACATAACCCGCGGCCTCCGGGGGGAGACCTCCCCTCGGAGGCCGCGGGTACGCGTAAAAGCATTTCCCCTGACTTACAAAAAAAAAAGGGTGTGCCGGTGATCCGTTATGGCAATACCGGGGATCCACGCCCCTTGGTCCGTCAAGCTAAGGTTCCTGAGGGCCTAGACCCCAATGTTCAATGAAGATGCACCGAGAGGTGTTGCCGGAGCGGCCAATGGGCGTACCGCGCTGGGCGCGCTGGAAGCGCTGGATAACGGTGTCCAGAATTTGAGACGGGGGGATGAACGCGGGTCTGTCCAGGGAAAAATGGGGGCACTCGCGTCAGGAACGGTTAACTTGTCGCCTAGAATCGCGGGGCGAAAAAGAGGGATCACCGCGGGACGACCGAATGGGCCAGCAGGTGTCCTCCTCATACGCGGGGTACCTTTTTTAGAGCCTCGCCTCCTCTCGTATGTGCGAGTGGAGTTTGACTGTGTTCGGGGTAAAGCCGCAGCACGTCGTACGCGGTGTCACGCGGTGGTCCCGCTCCCGTAAAATACCTGGCGTCTGCGGGGGTCGGAGGCTGCCCCAGGTTTGGAGCTGGGGTTGGAAGCGGGGAGGCCGCGAGTGGCCTGCACACTTGGGAAATTGTTTACTAACTGGCTGCCTGTCCAAGGCGTCCCCCCTGGGGGAAGCCACGT
This sequence comes from Odontomachus brunneus, assembly GCF_010583005.1. Taxonomy (NCBI): domain Eukaryota; kingdom Metazoa; phylum Arthropoda; class Insecta; order Hymenoptera; family Formicidae; genus Odontomachus; species Odontomachus brunneus. Next base: position 128,472 of record NW_022639719.1, read on the forward strand.
CGGGGCAATGAAATAGGGCTTGCTAGAGGCTCCGCTACGAGCGACTTCGGGCTTGCCCAGCTAAACCTACACGTCCCGCAGTGGTGGATCGGAGCAATGAAGTAAGGCGTGCTAGGGTCTCCGTTATGGGCAGTCTCTGCCTTGCTCAGGCGAGCCTATGTAACTACAGTGGGTCGGGCGGATGAAAATCCCTCCGAGACGGGCGGCTGGAACTCGGTGGCTTCGGACACAGCAGAGTCTGCGAAGTCCCCCATCGGATGCCGCACGGCCCGATTTGGAGCATCCGCTCCGTTACGGGCAGTTTCACGTCACGGGGGAGGAGAAGGTTCCACACGAGTAGGCATTGCACGTCGGTGCTCCGGCAGCCGAAAGTGTGGAATACCCTCGACTCGTCCCTACTCGGTCCTCGGCCTGGGTAGGGTGGGGAGAGGAACCCACACCCGGGATTACACATCGGGAGCTACGCTCTCGATAACCCGCGGGGGTGGAGGGGTGTGCGGGCCGCTCGGACGTATTTCGAGGTCGGGGTCGCACACCCTGGGATGGCCGCCCGTCGAAACTACCCGGAGGCTCTTCGGGCCGGCGGGACGGGAGGTGAAATCGCAGGGACCGGTACATTGGCCCTTCCCACTTTCGTAGGAGGGGGGGTGCGTGCCGCACCCTGGTAACCCTGCGACTCCTCCTAGTCACGGCTGCTGCCGCGGCGTAACTGGTCGTGAAGTTCCCCACGTGTAGGCAACTGCACACGGGGAGTGTCAGGGGTCTGCGTGGTATTTGCCAGGACCCCTACAGCGCAGGACTGACCAGCGTCAGTCCTGTCCATGTCGTAAACCTCCCACATGCGTCAGGTTATGTCCCGTCTATGACGTGGCGCGGGGGGAACGAGGGTCTTGGCTTAGTCCCCTAGGTTGCGAGGATGGGGACCTCTATAATTGGGGACCCCCAATCGCAAGTTTCTGGGCCGCGGTGAGAGAATGGATGCCCGACGGGCAAGTCGGTCGTGAGCGGTCTACTCCGGGGCACCTAGCGCGCACCGGGTGTATATAGCTCGACTCCGAACGAGGGAGCACCGTTCGGAGGGTAGGTAGTTCCTCCCAATCATACAGCCTCTCCTGTAAGCCTTCGGGTGATGAATGAGAGGCAACCCTGTAATGATGAACACAAACAAATCATATGACGTGACGAGGTGGGAGGGAAAGGAGGAAGACGCAACTGCGTCGCCGGTAACCGTGCAAATATCGCACGAGGCAGGGCAGTCCAGCAGCTCTGCTGGGACTGAAAAATCGGTCCGCACTAAAGAGGGGGAAAAGGCTGGCAAAAAATCGACTAGACCAGGTACATCTGGTCTGCTCTGCAGCAAAAGCGGACCCGCGCGAAGGACAAAATCGCGCACCCTGGCAAATAGCTACGCCCGAGCCGACGACCAGGCTCTGGAAAGAGCTGGCCCGGAGAGGGCTCGGTTGTCCTCGCGAGAGAGCTCGTGCAGCCGGAAAAGCCAGCCGACAGTCCCGTCGCCGGGACTCAACAAAAAACCCAGAGACGACTCGGCGGACAGCCGGGCGTCCTCAACGGAGTAGGCTGCGGCTGAGGACGGATCGAGTCCAAAGGTCGTGGTGGTGGAGGAGGAGGCGTCTGCCTCTGCGGAGACTACCGCGGGTGAGCCCCTACCACCAGCCCGGAACTCGCCGGCCTCCATTCTTGCTTCCGTAACATCGGGGGTAAGAAAACAGGGTCGGCCGTGCAAGGATCCCTTTCACAAGAGGAACTTCATGGCCGACAAGTTGGCCTTGAGGAAGAAGGCTACCCGGAAGAGGAAGATGGCTAAGGTGGCGGAGTTTGCCGCCGACGAAGCCAGGAAGCCGTATGGTCATAGAGCGGACAGGGAAGAGCGGCTGAGAAGAACGAAGCCAAGCTCGTCTACGACCATAGGGCGATGGAAATGGTCGAGGTATCTACTCGACTCTACAGGTCGGTGGATACTGTAAAAAAGATAACGCAGAAATCCGGTAAACTGAAGGGTACTCTCCTGGGCGAGCTGTGGGCGGCGGACTGAAAAGTTGTCGGCCTGCGGCACCACGCTCGTTGTGACGGCCCAGAAGGTTACTGAACCGCTAAAGTCAACGGTCGAGGCCCGTGAAAATGAGGCCCAGTAGAGGTGGAAGCTCGACGAGTTAAGCTCACAAAACCGCCTTCTCAGGACAAGACTCGAAGAGCTGGAAAAAGCCAAAGGAGTGGTGGCGTTCCCCCTATCAGAGGGACGGAGCAGCTGGACCCCGCACCAGACGGTCGGTCCAAAAAGGTCGACCGGGGCGGCAAATCCGGGCTCCTCTTTCTCGGAGGAGGTTGCCGGAAGAGCAAGAGAAAGGGCGGTGTGATACACATTCCAAGATCCCCCTCCCCGGAAGACAGTACGCCCCTATGGAGATGGACGGTGGAAATGAGGAGCCCCGATCCAACCTCCTCCACGAGAGGAGCGAAGAGGAGGAGAGAGGAAGACTCCTGAGGGAGGAGGTCGATAGGGACCGGAGGGACGGTAAGATCCTTCCGGCCAACAGACCCCCCCCTCGGAGGTAAGAACCTCTCTCTCCCAGACAGATGGGGGCGGGCAAGCAAAGCCCCTAAAGGGAAAGGTGGCTGTGCGAACCTGCAAGGGCATTGCGCCAGCAGCAACCCCGGCCCAAACAAGAGCAGCAGACAAGCTCCCAGTAGCGGCAGCAACCAGAGGGGGAGCGACGGCAGTGGCAACAGCCGCAGCAACAGTGGCCCCCTCTTCATCGGTATGGTGGGTCGCGCCTGGAAATCTGGGAGAAGGAAAGCACGGCTCTCGAGGTGTTGCTCGAGACAGCCATCCTCGGAATCCCGGCGCGTCTCGGCTTCTTCCCCCCCGGAGATGGCACGGAGCGGAGGTACGGCCGCAAGCGCAGGCGCCCCTGGAGGGAGGAAGATGGGATTTCCCCGCCCTCCGGCGGAGTACCGGTGCTCGACGACGGGAGGTGGCTCCAAAAGAAAGAGGAAAAAAATGTAGAAGAAGAAGAAGGAAAGCGCGAGTGATGGGGGAAAGGGAGAGGGGGCTGTCCCTTGGACCCTCCTGCCTCTACACCAAGGAGCTCCCTCTCCCGGAATCGCTGACGCGCTGAGATGGGCGGTCTCTGCTCCCACCGCTGGCCCAGTCGGGGAAATTTGGGCCACGGTGGCAAAGAAAATGAGAGTTGAAGGGCAGAAAAAGGCCCACCAACAGCCTTTCAGGTGGTCCCAGGGATCGTGCGGCGGCAGTAGCTGGTCCGGAAAACGGGCGGAAAAAGGGGTGAAGGCGGACTGGGGGCAGGAAGCCTCCCAAGCCGCCTCGCTCGACCGCGGTGTCGGTAACGTGTTCTGCGGATCCAACAAATGGTCCGCCGGTCCCAGAGGTTCGTGGTCACTCGCCTTGCCCGGGCCTATAAGACCACGCCGCACGCGGCCGCCACAACCTTGGCAGGGATCCCTCCGGTAAAGCTCCTTGCAATGATGTATGCCGAAAACTATCGGCGTACAAAGTAGCTCCCCGGGGGGAAACGACAACAGGACAGGACTTGTTAGGGCAATAGCCCTTGCCAGGAAGCAGGCCCGCCAACGCCGCCTCCTCCGCTGGAAGATGCAGCTAAACGAGGTGACAGGCCGCTCCGGGAAGAGGATCGCCGACGCCATCCGGCTCCGCCTACAGGAATGGGTAGGCGAGGCCCACGTGGAATGCACGTTTCGGACGACGCAGGTGCTCACAAATCACGGGTGTTTTGGTGAGTACCTGCACAGGGAAAGAGTGCACCAGCTGCTGCCACCATTGCGATGCAGCTGAAGACACGGCGCAGCACAGGCTGGGCAAATGCTTGGCATAGGAGGGACAGCGCCGTGGCCTCACAAGCGTGGTGGGAGCGGACCTCTCGCCTCCGGCCCTCATAAGAGCCATGTGAGAAAGACGAGAGGCCTGGTCAGCTGTTACCTCCTTCTGCGAGAAAGGAATATCGCAGAAGGAGGAGCAGGAGAGGGCCAGACGGGGGAAGATAATTGTGGGGGGACAGCAGATTCGCCGCGCCCCCGGCTGCGGCTGGCACACCAGTTGGTCCTCAGAGGAGGAGACGGGCCGAGGAAAGATGCTAAAGGAGAAAGGCCGTCGCCGCAAAAGCAGCAGAAGCTTGCAGCCGGCGGTTCCAGTCCCTCCGTCCGCGACCGGCGCCAAGATTCGGCGGTGGCTCCTGGAGCGGCTGGCGTGAGAGAGGAGGCAGAGTGGTGGCTGTGCGCGCCTTTCCTTAGGAAGGGGCATTGCGGGCGCATCAACGCCGCCCCCTCCTCTTCCGGGAGAGGGAGATCCTGACCGCAAGGGCTGTAGGCCTGCTCCTCCTCTCCCAGTAAGCTGGTTGGGACGCCGAAACTAATAGGTCGGGAGACCGGGTAGTGAACCGGCCCCACCCCTTCCAATGAGGAACAGGCCGTGTAGCGTGGGGTCCCGCGCTGTGCGGCTATACGTCGGAAAGCAGCCGGAAGACATATCTCCGTTGCTTCCTTTCAAAGCCGCGAAGGTCGGTGCCGCTAGTATCAGAGGCGCGCACCTTCCGGCCCGGGAACAAAAGGCGTAAGCCTCTAATGGCCGAGGGCGCCCCGGAAGAATGTAAAAAGCTACCCGGGGCGCCACGGTTATAGCCGCCGAGAAAGGGACCCGACAGGAGTTTTAGTGGGTAGGCCAGCTCGTCGCGGTCGAGCTTTGCAAGGGTCCATTTGCGTGGTCGGACGCCTCCCTGGCCGCGCCTCTGGAGCACCTCCCCTGTGGTGGCGACTACGATGTATCTGTGGTCCGTGAGATTTTCTCCGTTGGTCACCACCCTTCAATCCTGTATTAACCGGGCTGTAGAAGGAGACGCCAAGGTGATATCTATCACCGATCTTTCCCACGACCCAACGAAGGTGCTCCGCCGACCTCTGTTTATTACACAGAGGCCGCGAGACGCGACCCAGTCCTCCATGACCTCGCCCCTGCGGTGCCTGGCCGAGGACTTCCACAACGCCGATTTGGCGTTAAAGTCCCCGGCCACCAGGACTACCCTTTGGGGGTGGCTCATCGTGAGATCCCCCAGCCGGTCCAGGAGGTGCTCGAATTGGGCGATGTCCCATGAAGGCGGGGTGTAAACCCGACCACATCAAGAGCCCCTCACTCCACCGCGACATAGCCCTCCCCCTCTCTATGACAGAGAAGAGAGGAGATCTATCCCCCCTACCCAGTGGATCACGGCCAAGCATCCACGCTGCCCCACAACGTCACCCACTATACACGGGTGACTCCAGGGGACAGAATGGGACTCGGCTGAGATCCCCAACCCGCAATCGCGCTCGCGGAGGACCTGCTCCAAGAGGTCCTGGGCTCCGCGAACGCGGTTCAAGTTTGTCTAGAAGAGGCGGGTAGCCATTGCTGGCCTACATCCCCATTGCCCCCTCCAGGCCCTCCCTCTCCTTGTCCGCGGTCGTGAGGGTCTTGGAAGAGTCCCACTTCGCCCGCAGTCTACTCCTTTCGCTAACCGAAGAGGCGGTCCCTCGAGAGGAGAAATTTCGGCCCTTCGGCACAGAAGCCCCGGGGGATCTACTTCTATCAGCTCGATCCTTCCGATCCTTTCCAGTCCTTTGATGGGGGAGGATCCCCCCTCCCACCCCAACACTATCCGCAACATGGGCCGGGGCGGGAGAGGGCGAGGGAGGAGGATCGCTCCGCCCCTCGTGGGCTTGGGGGATGCTTTGGAGGCCTTATTTCCTCCCCCTTTACCCCTTCCGCCCTTACGTGCGCCTGGACATGCCGGCTCACCAACTCTATAGCCACTGGGCCTGCCGGCGTCGCGACACACCGGACAATTTACCGACGCGTCGCACCCGGCGGCCCTGTGGCCCGCCGAGCCGCAATTGTAGCACAACTTACTGCGGTCAGCCCCACTCCTGCACGTTGCCGCACACCAAACACTTAAAGCACTAGAGCGGGCGCCTCGCTACGGCCTCGGCGCGAACGGACCTCCATCCCACTTTGATGCGTCCCCCGTTTGCAACTTTCTTGGCGACCGCCAGGAGATACTGGATCCACAGTGTTCCCATTTGATCGGATCCTGACCAAATCTTACCGGCCTTCACCTCACCGGGTCCGCAACCTCCCGTAGCCGCCACCGCAGAGATAACGTTCTCCACGAGTCGTCGAGGTCACGGACCCTCAAGTCGGCCTTCTTTGCTGGACGCGCGATTTGCACGTCCCCCTTTTCCGCAAAAAGGGCCGACATCCTACCTGCCAGAACATCCGCCCTTGCGTGCCCCTTAGTACAAGGGATCTACAACACCAGAGCGCCTGTAGCGGCCCTCCTGGTGCAGATCTCCCCGATCCCGATCTCCCCCAGGTGAATGTGCTCCCTCGCGCACCTCATCACATCAGCGTAGCTGCCCTGCGGGCAGCTTACCGTAACCGCAGCGGTACGGGAAGCTTTGGGCAGGGCCTTGCTAGGCCGCTTGCCCTTGACCTGAAGGGTTTTCCCTCCCAGGGCAAGCCCTGGACTTGCGAAAAACTGAGGATGCCTCTGGCGACGACGAGGACTTAGAAAAATCAATCGCGATAAAATCCCAAAGGGTCCAGACTCTCGAAACTGATTTCGTCCGCCATCCAGCATCTAAAACATAAATTTTGTTTCCTTAGACCTGTTGGGCCGAGCCCTGCAGTACTGCAGCGCGGGGCCGACCCGTGCAGGGGTCGGAGCAAACTCCGGTCACCCTCCTGGCTTCAAAAAGGCTTGTAATTGCAGGAGCAGCGGTGACATACAATGAGTTGCATGTTTTTTTACAGGTTCACTATGCTCGCACTCACAACAAAGTAACATAAGTTAACAAATTGACTGTAACATAGTATTATTAGTATATTTGTGCAGAGTTGTTATAGTAAAATAACTGTGGACTCACCTGCTGTGCTGCTTTGTCGGTGTGTCAGCGGTGAGTCTGCAACTACTGTCAGCGACAAGGGCAGTAGTGAGAATACTCTCTCTCCTGCGTATCCTCGAGCCACTGCTGCATTGCACGCTCGTAATTATGTTACATAGGTGCCTGTGACCACAGCTGAAATATTTCTGTGCAGCGATATTAATGTACTTAGCTGTCACAGGGTCACAAGCCTACATAACCTCAATAGCAGTGTCATGTCATTTTGACGGTCACTAGCTGTGAGGTTTCTTACCTTCTGTAGCGGTGCAGCAGGTCTCCGGTGTCCTTCCAGCCTCCTTTATTCTATTGCTTGGTAGAATAATAATTTGATATATATGTACATAAGTGTGTATTGAGAGCGATGGGTTACTCGCATTGTCGAGCGCCAGTTCCTCTGTGGCTGGAGGCACCTATGCCCTCAAACGTCCGAGGACAATTCTGTATGGGCGCTCCCACGGATCCTTATCGAGCTCCTCGAGCAACCGCTGCCATGCCTGGGCCTTGGCCCTAACTATGGCTTTGCGCAAGTCTCTCCGCGCTGCTCGGAGAGACCTGCGCGCCTGCTCCCACACCAGCCCCCTCCGCCGCGCCGCTCGCATGCGCTGCACGCGTCGACGGAGGAGGATGACGGAGCTGCGTAGCTCCGCCATTTCCTCGCACCACCAATAAGTGGCGCGGCGGGGGGTAAGCCGAGCTCGGGGCATGGAGGAGTCACAAGCTGCCTCCATGACCTCCCCGAGCCCGGCCGTCTCTTCTTCGATGTCTTCCCGGGCTAACAATGGGGGGGGGGTCGATCCCCCGCCCAAGAGGACGCTATCACCGACGCCTTGAATGCGTCTTCGTCCAGGCGGCGGAGGGCCCAGCGCGGAGGCCCCTCCCGGCGACGACAGAGCACCTCCGTCTGTGTGGCGACCACGGACATCTCGATCAACATGTGATCAGAATTGATGTCCGTTTCGGTCACCACCCTCCATCCCTTGACTGCGCGCACCGCAGGGCGATTGTCAAGACCACAATGGACTCACCCTGCGTGCGCACACAGGTGCTCACGGAGCCTGAGTTGATCAAGATCAGGCCCCTCGTTGCCGCCCACTCGAGGAAGTCTTGGCTTCATCTTTTCGGCCAGAGTGTTGGCCTTTTGGTCTTCGTCAGGTCCAGGGATCTCCAAAATTAGCGCGCCCGTTACAGCGCGCCTGTTCTTAACGGCAGAGATCCCCAGTTCTTCGAAGAAGACCCTACTTTTTACTGTCCTGACGGCCTCCGCGTATTTGCCCTCAGGACATGTGACTGTAATTGCGACAGTCTTGGGGAGCCGCAATTTATTGCCCTTGGTGGGCTTTTTGCTCCCAGAGGGAGTCTGATCCGCAGGGAAAGGATTCCCCTGCCCCTTTTTAGCGGCTCCCGAAGGAGCTGGGGGAGGCTGAGGGGCCGGCTTTCGGCCCTTTTTCCTCCCAACCACCGTCGACCACGTCTCCTGCGCCGGAGCGGGATCATTCGACGGCCGGGGGGGGGGTAGGGGCGGCTTTGTGCTCGCCACCCACGCTTTTCCGGCCACCACCTTACCGGATGCTGCGACACCACTAGCTTTTCCCTTAGAAGAAGCAAGAGGAAAAGGAGCGAGGGAGGTTGTTGAGGGGGGTTGGGTGGCAACGGCGGAGGCCGCAGCTCCCTTCCCCTTCTTTTTACTTCCCTTGCTTTTCTTCTTTCCTTCCGTGTTGCCCGTTGATGTTGGAACAGGAAGCGGGTTATTACCCGCCGCCTTCCCCGCTGAGGGCTGGCGCGGAAGGGGTTGGCTATCCCTCTCTCGGCCCCTTGGACTGGGGTGCCCTTCCTTTTCAGGGACGGCGGACCCAGGGTTGGGACCGGGGGGGAAGCCTCTGTCCGTGTGGGTGGCGGACGTAAAGAATACCCCCAACGTATGGCCTGCGTGTCGTAAAAGGCGACTATAAGGCCTTCATGGGTTGCTGCGCCCATGAGTATCAGGAGCCGGAGGGCTCCCCTCCTTCTCGCTTCAGAGAGGGAGGGAAGCCCAATGGCTCCTACAGCAGGGGAGCGTACCGGATCCCTTATACCAGTATGATACCGGTCTCTCGGGTGGGCAGCTGCGTCCGAGAGTATTAGAGGGAGGCGAGTATGCCCGGCCGTCCTTGAGGCGGTCGGTGCGGGCGAACTGACCACACCGCGAAGGCTGTCGGGTCCTTAATGCCTGCATGGCAACCGGCCTCCCGGGTGGGCAGCTGCGCCCGGGAGTAGCAAGATCCTTGGTGAATTCTTCACTGGAGATCTACGGCGGGGGCATCCTTAGGATCTGTTGATCCAAACCGCCCTAGGGGGCGGCCCGAAAAGCCACCCGGGTTGGAGGGCCGCCGTTATGCCCTCCATTAAAATACATGATGAAAGGGATAAAAGGATCAACTTCCGGCGAGCCGGCACGGGGGGGCTATGGTCTCAGGCCCCCCCGGGTCGTCAACAGACGATGGGCCACACGAAGTCGGTGCGCCAACGGCGGGCGCGCCGGCAAGCATGGCGACCGCCGAGGGGAAAGGGGTGATTGAAGGGAAGGAGCGGGATAATATAACAGGAGGGGGGAAGAAAAGGAAACTGGACATGCACGAGGAAGGGATAGGGACAATGGCAGATGAGGAGCACAGGGAATTGATAAGAGAGGAAAAAATTGAAGAGGATAAGTGTGGAGAGGAAGATATGGAGACGGACTCGGAAGAGGAGGAAAATGAGGGCTGGCCGGATCCGAAGAGCAAACGTAAGAACCGAGAGTTCGTGCTCACCCGGATTGGCTTCATCCGGGAAAGTGCCAGCCTCATGGAGGAAGTTATTGTTAAAAGTAAAAGAATGAGCAAAACGGAAAAGGCGACCATCACCGAACATAAGAACGAAATGATCAGGTATTGTGAAGATATCTCCAAAGTATTTAAATATAGGACGGAGATCCTGGAAGGATTAATTAAAAAATGGGAAGAGTGGTGGAAGAGAAGAAAGGATGTAGAAGAGAGGAGGATGGTGGAATTGGAGGAATGGAAAGGTAAAGGAAATAAATGGGACACGGAGAAGAAGGAATGGGTCATCGAAAGGAAGGGCTGGGAAAATAAAGAAAGTAAATGGAAGGAAGAAATGGAGGAGTTGAATATGAAAAGGAAGGGTTGGATGAGAGAACGGGAGGAGATGGTGAACAGGATCGAGGAGCTGTCCGCCAGGAGGAAGATGACGGCGGATCGGGCCGTGTCTCCGTTTCCGGAGGCGCGGCCCGATCTGAGAGATAGGACGACGTCCCCGGCGCGGGGCGCTGCGCCGGTGGGTCGGCAGGCGGCGGCCGCCGGGGCGCCGCCGATCGGGGTGGGGCCTCCCGTGCCCGCCGTGCCTCCCGCGGCTTCCTCCGGGAGTCGTGGCTGGACCGCGGCGGGTGGCGGGGGCGGAAGCAGTAGGAAGAGGGGCTCTAGGCCGACCATCAATGTGGGGCTGGACGCGGTGCGCCCGGCGGCGCCGAGACCCTTGGTGCTGCCGGTGGCGCCGACAACGGCGGCGGTTAGCATCCGCCTGGAGGGGAACGCGGGGGGCCTCACATATGCGAAGGCCCTCCGTAAAGTGAGGGAGCTCCCTTTCGGAGACGTCGGGGTTAGATCGGCGTTCGTGAGGAGGGCCGCGAATGGCGACCTTTTCTTGGGGTTGGCCAGCCCCGAAAAAGAAGGAAAAAACCGGGGAGCAGATATCCTGGCCAAAAGAATCAGGGCGTCGCTCCCAGGTGTCTCGGTAACAAGGCCGAGAAGGTGGGGGGAAGTCCGGCTCGTCGGTATTGACGAGTCGGTTCTGCCCGAGAAGATACCCGGCCTTCTAGCGGCCCGTGGTAATTGCGGACCCAACGAAGTACGGGTGGGCCCCATCCGGCGGGGTTGGGGGGGTGTTGGCGCTGCGTGGGCGTGGCTTCCCTTTGACGCCGCTGTCTTGTTGGCCAGAGAGGGGCGGGTGGCGCTAGGGTGGGCGGGTGCGCGGGTAGAGATGCTCGCTGCCCGCCCGCTCCAGTGCCACAAGTGTTGGAGGCTCGGCCACATCCGGGCGGTCTGCTCCGCGTCGATAGACCGGAGTGGGCTCTGTTACCGGTGTGGCCGGGTCGGGCACATCGCGCGGGCCTGCACAGAGAGTGCGGCCTGCGCGGTGTGCCTTGAGGATGGCAGGGACTCGGGCCACCGGACTGGTGGCCCTGAGTGTCCGTTGGGAAAGGTCGGTGGTGCTCCGCCGGGCGGGAGGCCGACGGGGCACAGGAGGTGCCGGCCTCCTAATGAGACCGGACCCATAGGAGGCGTGCCGGCGGACCCCGGGATCCAACCGGCGGAGAGGGCCCCGGTCTGACCACCTAGACTGGGGCCGCGGCGCCGGCCGAACATCGGCCCGGCGTCGGGGGGAGCCGGGACCAGTCCCGATCCCCCCTCTCCCCTACGGGCCACTTGAGGGATGTGCGGGGTCGCACCCTCCTATTATAGCGGCCCGGGAGGGAGGCGGCGCGGTGTTGGGTCGCACCGCGCCGCTGCTTAGGAGGAGCTATGACCGGTCTATAATTCTATCCCCGGTCCGGGAGGGGTCCTCGGGACTGCGGAGGGGAGTCCGCGGAAGTAATACGCAAGTGGTCCCCGCGGGCCCCCCGACGACCGCTGAGGACGGACCCGCCAGGGGTTTTAGTGGGTAGGGTCCACGTCGAACTTTCCTCGGCGGGGGAGGAGTTCCACATAATCCGCGGTCTCCCCCAGGAGACCGTGGGTATGCGTAACGCATTTCCTCTGGCTTAAAAAAAAAGGTGGGGGAGCCTCCGTTGTTCTGCCGACTTCGGGCGATAGCCCTATACGGCTAAGGAGTTGCGGCAATATAACCTCTAGCGCCGCATTCAAGTCGTCCACTGTGAGGGCCTTAGGCCCTTCGTACTGCCGAGCAGGCTCTATTTCGACTTGCACCCCCTTAAGAGGGGGACGGTATACTGGGGGGATAACCTCCCCAAGCAACAGCCTGGTGGATGGCTCCACGGGTGGAGGTGCGGTTTTAGATGCCGCAGCTCCCGCCTCGCCTATTTCAATCGGGCCCTCATTCTCACTGTCGTCATCCACAACCTTCTTCCGCAGGACAGCAGCCTGCCTTTTGGGCCTTCCGGAGGGTGTGTGGGAGGAATCGCGGGGTGCGGTGTGTTATAATCGCGAATCGTACTAGCGCTTTCGAAACACTTCTCAAGGAATTATTTCGATTGCGCCACGACAAGGAAGCGGATGTGCAAGTGCTGCGATAAGCACCACCTTGCACATTCCGCATTTAGGACCTCAATTCCAAACGCATCGAACCATTACCAAATATGGTAATGTTCTTGTCGCCAGGCACCCCCTCCGACAAGCCTAAAACAATACTATAAAAAAGCGGAGAGACCGCTCGCGTCAGGCTTAACATCTCGGTCTGTCGCCGCAACATACGCGTCGTACGCGACTGACGCGCGGTTCGCACATTAATCATAAGTACGGGAGTTGTAATTAAAACTCATACAAGTGTACAAATTAAATAAACCTTTTTTATATTTAACACTACAAGAAGTAGTCTAAACCTCTACTACATTTTATCCACCGCCACACACCCTGCCGCGCCCGCATCACCGATTTCGAACTTTTTTCGTGTCCTGGCAACACGGGCACGACAGGTGACTGCGCCAGCTTCTTTCCCCCTCCTCTCCTTCTTCACTTTCTCTTTCTCCCGAGCCTCCTTCTCCACTCTCTTCCTCTCAGCTCTCTCCTTCCTCAACTCCACTTTGAGGGCTTCTTTCTCCGCGCTCAAGTGGGTCATGTCTCCACGGAGTTGACGAATCTCCTCCCACAACTCTTTCCACTCCGGGGTTGTAACAACCTGCCCGGAAGTCTGAGCCCGGAGATTAAGATCTGTTGCGGCCGCCGAGATGCTAATACTTGTATCCCAAAGGGCCTTAATAGTCGTGCCCTTGAGGTTGGTGCAGCATTGTGCCACCTTTCGCACCATAGCCACCTGTTCCGTCGCAATGGCGGATAGGCTCGCAGGTGACGTGTTCTTAAATTCAAAGAGCATCGTGCGCTCCTCCTTGCAGGCTTTCACCAGCCTGGGACCGTAGCGGAGGGGAAACGTGGGGTCCAAAACCAACTCCTTCTCTGTCCCTTGTTTTAGCGCCTTCTTCTCGCGCTTCTTCTCAGGGCCTCCGCTGTAAATTGGCCCTTGTGCTCCGGGTCCTTGGCCGGTCTGCCCCGACCTCTCTTCCTCTTTACACCTCTCTCCCTCTTCCGTTTTGCCTCATTCTCCGATGAGTCAGACGAGGTGGACGAGCTGGAGCTTACAACCCATAGTCATTCTGGGTCTTCCTTCTTAAGGTCCTACGAGCTGCTGGAGCGTGGATTATTCACTCCGCGCTTAGACCCTTTGGCGTGGGAACGCGTCAGCCTTACGTGGCATGACGTCAATGCCGCGGCAGGAGACAGGGCTGCCCCCCCAGTCCTTCGCGCTTCCTCTACTGTGCCGCTTCTAGCTGCCCGGGGCGGCAGCTCGCCGAAGCTAGCCTCGTCTTTTCGAGCGTTATCGCTCTCCTCCCCCCTCGTCGTGGTGCGTGTTTTTTTGTTGGAAAAAGACATCTTGGCAGGTAATATAGGCTAACGACGCTTCGGCCATCATGGCAGCGAAATAATACCGCGGTATTATTTAATGCTCGTGAACTTAAATTTAACGCTCTACCGCGGTAGAGCATCTTCCACGCCAGAAATAACCCCTAGTAAAAGATGCGGAAGCCGAGAAGCGGCTTGTCGGGCGACCACCCCTATCTGCACCACGTGACACTACATAAAAAGTTTCCTGGAGACGGCCAGGCCCACTATGATGTTAAAGGTTTAAAGTCACCCCTATCGCGCGAGACCCTTCCGGATCCGAACCGAGAGGTAATCTCCGCCTCGGGCTAGACGTGCCACCATTTACCCTAGGTGGCAGCGGGTATGGGAGCAGGCTGGTCAGACCGCCCCCCACTCCCCCGCCCGGCACGCACGCTTCAATCCTCGCATTTACTCCAGACAGACCCGAGTCAGCGGTTTTCCCACATTAACATGTCGGTTTCACGGGTCCACTGTGACTGCGGAGGAAAAGAGCGGGGTGGCAAGCCACTCCGCTCATGCATTCCCACAGCAACAGTCCCTCATATTACTCCCGACAGAGGTCAGGTACCAACATGACCCGAATCCCCGGCTACGCCCCTAACCCATCGAAGTGAGCTAGGGGGCACCTGAGGGTTACTACCCCCCCCCCAGGTGTAGTCTACAAGGAATATCCACGTACGGCCGATCGGGGCCTATTCATCCATCCACATACTTCGCCAGGCCAGTGCCGCTGTTTGCTAGCGATCCTCAGGTAGGGGCCACCCCTTCGGCCGAGACCGAAGGGTACTGCCGCCGAGTCTTCATCGGATCGCCGGTACCCCTCCACCACGGTAAAGTGGCGGCATGAAGGGTACGGAGCGGAGGTCTCCCCAACCCCGAACGCCCCAAGACTGGTGGTGGAGCAAGCTTTCCCTAACAGCCCCAGCCGGCCGGGCGATTGTAGTCAGAGCCGCCAACCCCTACCGGCAATTGGGCCGTTCGCCAGCGACCCTCAGGTAGGGGTCTTCGCTCCGGTCGAAGCCGAAAGGTACTGCCACCAAGCCTTCATCAAATCGCCGGTACTCCTCCACCATGTTAAGGTGGCGGCACGAAGGGGGAACGAATAGTCTGTGTGTGTGTGTGTGTGTGTGTGTGTATGTGTGTGTGAGACACGTGTACTTTTTTTATTTTTTTTAAATGTGATTTTGTTAAGATATCACGTTTTTTTTTACAAATATGTAATGTATGTTATGTGTGTATATGTGTGCATATATGACATGTGTGTATAATTATTTACATTTTATGTATTTATTTATAATAAAAAATAAAAAATGTCATCTCCATCGTATTTTCTAATCCCTTTCTCCCTCTCTCCTTCTTTTGCTCTCTCCATCTCTCCCTTTCTCCTTCTTTCGCTCTCTCCATCTCTCCCTCTCTCTTTCTCTCTCTCCTTCTCTCCCAGTCTTCTTTTCTTTTTCTCTCTCTCCCTCCCCCTCCCCTTCTCCCCTATCTCTTCCTTTCTCTCTTCCTCTCTCTCCCCCCTCTCTCTCTTTCGTTTGCTTTCTATACATCTGTGTGTGTATATATATGCACGTGTGTCGAATAGCATGTTCATCATGGATTACGTGACACAAGGCCAAAAATGTCACCTAGTTTCCAATTCGCAACCGTACATCCTAGCATCGACGAATTCTAAGATGGTTTTTTCTGACTTTAAGCTAAAATATCTCGGCTTGTAGGACATGTAAGATAAAAATTAATAGTTATAAAACAATATAATTGATCCGAAGGAATCGATTAAGCTTTCCCAGAACTTCGTCAGTTTAGCGATAATACTAAAACGATAAATCATATCTCCAATCAACGAGACGCTTCGCGTAAATATACACGGCCTATCTCGCCGCCCGTGAGCGTCGCTTCTGTGTGCATTTGGCGCGAGACACTACCGTGTCTCTTAATCTTCTTTTTTTTCATCATTTTTATAATTTTTGCTTCCGGTATATCAAATGAATTTTGTAAATCGAGTGATACTTCTTCTATTTCAAATGTATCTTCATACATTGTTTGTAACATAGTTTCTATTTTTATTTTTACATCCCTTTCAACATCGGTAACAGGAGTTTGAAGCAAATTTATAGTTTGAAATACTAGGTATAGTAGCATTACTACGTTCAATGGATTGAATAGCATTTTACCTAAAACATTATAAACATACATTTACGTATATTTAAAACATAACAAATCATAATAATCAAATAACAACGTCTTATTATCAGATATACTATATTTATTACAAAATATTAATAAACATTAATGTTTTACCATTCTGTGCGTTACCAAACTTGGTGCAAATGTGTCAACTGATAACATTTATTCAATAGAATAACGTTATATTATGTACAAGTAAAACTTGTTGATGTTTAAATACACGGTTTTTCCACAAAGATTGCACAAAAAATCAAGAAACGATTTTGCCAAAATTGTAACAAAAGTAATAAACAAAAAGTAAATAATCAAAGAAATATATACAAAATATTATTAATAAAAGAAATTTTAAGCATACGTGTAGCGACGTGTACTAATAAACTTACAACTTGATGCAATTAACGCAAATAATACCTCGTAAAACGATAAATACTCACTACGAAACTAGCTATTATATTACTGGTTATATACAGGGTGTCTTAAAAATATGGGCACCCCTGAATATCTTTTATAGTAAGGTTTTTCGATAAAACTTTCAAAAAAAAATCTGTAGGATTTCAAAAGCAGAATCTGACGGTAATCTTAAAATTGATCATAAGTTTGACTTTGAAGGCCATTTTAAGGTCAATTTTATTTTTTCAAATAGAACATGGATATTTTTGTGACGGATTCGGAATTTACGTCAAAAACTGAGAAGCTTTTGTCTAAAACATTTTTTCAGAAAATGCTCCCTTTGATCTTAAAATGACCTTCAAACTTCAAGGTTTTTCTTAAAAATATGGGAACAATGCCATCAGGGGTCGCGCAATAGCGGATGCCTTGACTTCGAAATGACCGCCGATAGTCATCCTGACCCAAGGGTCAAGGTTCCCATTAAAAAAATATTAAATAATTAAAAATAAATAATTAATAAAAAAAATTCAATTAAAAATATGGGAACCCCTAAATATTTTTTTATAGTGAGGTTTTTCATAAAACTTTCAAAACAAAAGTTGTAGGATTTCAGAAGATGAATCTGATGGTGACCTTAAAATTGTCCTTTAAAGGTCATTTCGAGGTCAGTTCAATTTTTTTAATGGGAACCCTGACTCTTGGGTCAGGATGACCATTGGGGGTTATTTCGAAGTCAAAGCATCCGCTATTGCGCGACCGCTGATTGTTCCCATATTTTTCAGAAAAACCGTGAAGTTTAAAGGTCATTTTAAGGTCAAAGAGAGCATTTTCTGAAAAAATGTTTTAAACAAAACTGTCTCAGTTTTTGGCGTAAATTCCGAATCCGTTATAAAAATATGTATGTTCTATTTAAAAAAATAAAGTTGACCTTGAAATGACCTTTAAAGTCAAACTTGAGGTCAATTTTAAGATCACTAACAGATTGAGCTTTTGAAATTCTATAACTCTTATTTTGAAAGTTTTATCGAAAAACTTCATTATAAAAAGATATTCATGAGTTCCCATATATTTAAGACACACTATATACAGGGTGTTTTTTTTTAACTTGAGACTGCTAAATATCTCGAAAAATAAGCATTGTACGACAAAAATGTTCCAAATAAATCCTCAATAGTTTCGAGGGCGCAATTCAATCCCACAAAAATTATCCCCCTCCCGCCCCCCCGTCCTGGAAATGGGGCGGAGAATAACTTTGAAATCTTAAATGGGAACTCCTACTTTTTATTACAGATTCGGATTCTACATCCAAAAACACGTAACTTTTGTCGGAACTTTTTTTTCTATTTCTGATAGATGGCGCTGCATTCGGCGAAAATTGGGTAACCTTCGTTTTCTTCAAAGGGAATCCTTTTATAATGACGCTACTTCGAAGAAAAGTAACTTTTGTCGGAAACATGTTTTTTCGAATTATCGTAAATATCTGCGATAATTTTTTATTTGTTTAACATTAAATTTTGAAAGATCGTGAGTGGACCATTTGGAAATGACCACGTCGAAATGACGACTAAAACCTCTTGAATTTTTAACATCATTATTTGTATAACATTTGTAAAGGTCAAGGCCATTAGAGATTGTAACTTTTATTTTCATTTTTTAATTAAAACGGATAAAAAACGGATAAAAATTATCGTAGATATTTACGATAATTCGAAAAAACATGTTTCCGACAAAAGTTACTTTTTTTCGACGTAGCGTCATTATAGGGGATTCCCTTTGAAGAAAACGAAGGTTACCCAATTTTCGCCGAATGCAGCGCCATCTATCAGAAATAGAAAAAAAAATTCCGACAAAAGTTACGTGTTTTTGGATGTAGAATCCGAATATGTAATAAAAAGTAGGGGTTCCTATTTAAGATTTCAAAGATACCCCCCGCCCCATTCCCAAGGAGGGCAGGAGGTGAATAATTTTTGTGGGATTGAATTGGGCCCTCGAAAATATTGAGAGTTTATTTTGGACATTTTTGTCGTACAATGCTTATTTTTCGAGATATTTAGCAGTCTCAAGTTAAAAATACACCCTGTATAACGTTCGCTTATATGTGCTTACGCACACATAATACCTTTTCACAATTTGCATTGCAAAAACCTGACTGTTTCGCAAACTTGTTATTCATCTTTCATTACATCTACGACTAAACTCTATTAATAAATATGGCCGAATTTGCAACTCATGTACCGTCATAGCAATTGCGTTATTAAACAAATAAATAAATATATACATATATATGTACATACAGGATGTACAAAAATTAGACCGACAAATTTTGAAGGGAAATAGAGGACATAAAAACAAATAAATTTTGTTAATAATGTTTTTCTCTACGACGCTTTGTTTTAATACTACATGATACAAAATAGGAATTTTATGATTTTAATAAAATACAAAGGTATAAGTGGAAAAGTTAAATTTATTTCAATTACACATATATGTTTTAATCTTCAAAAAACAATGAACAAAAGAACGGAACAAAAATGCACAATAGATTAGCTCCATTTATAATAAATGTTCAAAAATTTCTCCGTTTGTTTCAACACAATGATGACATCGTCGAAAAATTAATTATCTCACACGCTCGAAGACTGCAGGAATATTTTGAACTTGATATGCTGCAGCAGTAATTCGGGCTACCAATTCTACTTCTGTTTCAATAGCTGTCTCATAAATAAGAGTTTTCATGTAACCCCATATAAAAAATCAAGCGAAGATAAATATGGTGACCGGGGAGGCTATGCGATACGACCTCTTAGATCTGTCCAACGCTCATTAAATCTTTGGTCCAAGTAATTACGCACAGTAGCGCTAAAATGTGCAGGTGCTCCATTGTGTTGGAACCATATTTATTATAAATTGAGCTAATCAACTGCGCATTTTTTCCCGTTCTTTTGCTCATTGTTTTTTGAAGATTAAAATATATATGTGTAATTGAAATTAATTTAATTTTTTCACTTATATGTTTGCTTTTTATTATTAAATCATAAAATTCGTATTTTGTACCTTGCAGTATTAAAATGAAGCGGCGTAGAGAAAAACATTATTAACAAAATAATGTTTGTTTTTGTCCTTTTTCCCTCTCAAAGTTTGTCGGTCTAATTATTTTACAGCCTGTATGATTCAATGCCCGGAATTATTTCCACATTTCGGGTATATATTTTCAGTTGCAACATAATATCGAAGCAGAACATTCTTATTATTAACAAATACACTTTTTTTAAGATATCAATGTTTAAATTTTTGTAACCTCACATAAGTACTTTAACGCTCAATAAATATATATTAGGTGTATAACTTGACTTCCGCCGTTGTCCTATAGATGGCTTTAGCGGTAAGTAATGGTCGAAATAAATAGATCATGGACGTCATACAATAAACTTGGGCATCTGTCAACATAACCCCACAGAAACATTAATCGATTTGTGTCTGCATCATAAAGTTATTCTCGATTGAAAATGTCAGTTTACGAGCCAAATTCTCGTTATTTGCGAGAGGTTTTAATTTTCTGCTTCAATATGAAGAAATCTGCGGCTGAGGCTTATCGAATGCTCTCAAATACTTATGGTGAAGCCGCTATTAGTGAAAGAACGTGTCGTAAGTCGTTTCAACGCTTTAAAAACGGTGATTTTGACGTTGAAGACCGGCATAGCGGTGGAAGAGAAAAGGTTTTCGAAGATGCAGAATTGGAGGCATTACTTGATCAAGACTCGTGTCAAAATCAAAAAGAATTGGCACGATCATTGGGAATGGCTCAACAAGCCATTTCAAAACGCCTCAAAGCCATGGGAATGATTCAGAAGCAAGGAAATTGGGTGCCGTACAAATTGAAGCCAAGAGATGTTGAACGGCGTTCCTTTGAGTCCCTTTTTCATTTCGATTAATACATTCGTGAAATTTATCAGACCCTTTAATAATCTTTATTAAATGGTCAGAAATACAATTATCCGATCATCAATACAAATGTATCTACGATAACGATAAAGCAAATATAATGTTCTTTAATATTTATGAACGTGTTTATTAGATACCATTCCTTTCCCGAACCCTTAGTTACATATGGAACATTGCCGTGACGTTTTACGACGACGAGCAATTACGAACACCCGTAATTACCGAATACAAAAAGATCAGACAAAATTTAGCAACAACACGGTTATTCACACACCTCTTTCAACCTCTCCTTCTCAACAGATAAACCCCTACGACGATCCCATAGTACAAATGAAGGTTGAAACAGGCACCATATCGTTTACACCTCCCGCATGCCCTCAAGAATCATTTTTTCCAATTTCATATTCACCTTCATCCTCGATTGAACAAATTCCCAATGTCTCAATAATACAGAATTTAGAAATCCCAATTGACCATGTTTTTTCTTCCCTCGAAGCAGCAACCCTTAACGAAATGAGATACCTCTCCCTCTAAAAATAAAATAAACAAGTGTCATTAAATACATCTTTATTCCATTACCCCCCCCCCTATATAATTTACCTCACTACACACACACACACACACACACACACACACACACACACACACACACACACATATACTTATAATCAGGAAGAACGTCGACCATCCAGACGAAGGAATTCCCAATGCAGTAGAAAATCGCGCTCTCTACCGTCCCGGGCTATTGCCGGTGTATGCAGGTAGGCCTAAATAAACAGAGAGCAACCGTTACCGTCAACTCGAGAGAAAAAAGAGACGTTACAAGACAAGGTGCTTAAATAACAAATTGATAATTCTTAAACTAAACATGCGAATTATAAACTAATGGCGGATTCATGATCCTTGAGACTGCTTCTTTCAATGTAGAGAAGATACTTAAATAACAAATTGATAATTCTTAAACTAAGCATGCGAATGATAAACTAATGGCGGATTCATGATCCTTGAAATTGTCTCTTTCGATTAAGACAAAGTGCTTAAATAACAAATTAATAATTCTTAAACTAAGCATGCAAATGAAAAACAAATGTCGGATTCATGATCCTTAAAACTTTTTCTTTCAATTAAGACAAAATGCTTAAATAACAAATTACTAATTTCTAAACTAAACATGTAAATGAAACACAAGGGTCGGATTTATAATCTTTGAAGTTGTCTCTTTTGATTAAAACAAAGTGCATAAATAATAAATTGATAATTTTTAAACTAAGAATGCGAATGATAAACTAATGGCGGATTTATGATCTTTGAGGCTGCTTTTTTCGATTTAGACAAGGTGCTTAAATAACAAATTGATAACGCCTAAACTAAACGTGCAAATGAAAACAAATGGCGGATTCATGATCCTTAAGTTTGCTTCTTTCGATTAAGACAAAGTCATGCAGAAAAAATAAAAATTTTTGTGACGCGGTGAGTCCGCTAGGACGTAACACCTCCCCCCTGAAATCGTTCGTAAGGCCCCTTCTTGACCCTTACGAAACGTTGGCCCATCAGAGGCCGTTCCGATTTTGTCGTGCTTCAGGACATCGTTTACTGATCGTTGGTTACCCTAGGTTCCTTTTGCTTGGCGTAGTTTGTTGACGTGGACGATCTTATTGCGGTTACCCATACGGAGTTCCACGTTGTAGTTGGACAGAACCTTCAACACCTTGTGTGGCCTAGTATATTGTTCCCCGAATTTGGTCGTGGTTCCTTTAAGAGAAACACTAGGTCGTCCTGCTGCAGGTCTTGAGGTTTTAACCTTTGGTCATAGTAACGTTTAGACCTTAGCTTGGATTCGTTAAGATCATCTCTTGCCATTTCTCGGAATCTGTTGAGCTTACTGACAAGGTTGGTGTAATAGTCCAAATACGTTCCGTCCATATCTTCCGGAGGGTTCGAGTCAGATCCAGGTCGTACTAATTTGCCCATGACTAATTCAAATGGTGTAAACCTCGTGCCTTCATGGTAACTGGTGTTATAGGAGAACATGACCAAATCCTGATATTCATCCCAGTTTTCTCCCTTGTTCGTTGTACTGTTTTAAATATTCTGTCAAGACGTGATGCGTTCGTTCGATTGTGGATGGAAAGCCGTTGTCCGTAGTGGCTTAATACGAAATTTGCGTGCCAATGCCTTGATGAGAGAGCTCGTAAAATTTTTGCCTTGATTAGTGAGGATGGTCCGAGGCGATCCAAAGTACGAGATCATGTATTTCCTCAGGCCTTCGGCTGTCGAAGTGGCATTAATCAAAGAGGACGTGACGAGATATTTGGTCAGTAGATCTTGCATTGTGAGGATGTATCGATGACCCTTGTTTGTGACAGGTAGAGGATCCATAATGTCCAAAGCAATCTTGTCGAACGCTATTCCAGGAGTATCAGTTAAGCATATTGGTTGTCGACCCTTTACTCTGACCAGCTTTTTGAGTTGGCAGTCTATGCAGTTTTGCACGAAAGCCTGAACTTCCTCTTTCATGCGTTCCCAATAATATCGCTGCCTGAGTCGTTGATACGTCTTAGTAATCTCTTTGTCTTCCAATTGTTGATGAATGGGTTTCTTCAATCAGGCTGTTCCTTCGTTCTAGAGGTGGTACGCAGATGGTATTCCGGCAGATAATAACCTTATATGGCGTCTGATCAAACAGCTGACATAAACGCTGCTGAATGTATAACCATGTGATAGTATTTATTTCTTCGGACCTCGATATGCTGACGGTTGCCAAATTGCACCTTCGTCAGGCCGCAGGAGAGATCAGTGATCGACGTCACGCTAGCTTCTCTCCGGGCGGCCCGACTAACCTAGGATTGGAAGGTAATGACCAGGGGTAAAAACCTATTGGACCAAAAATATATCGCGGTCCAACTGGTCGCCACCTCCGAGGAAGTGCTCCTCAGGCGCGGCCAGGGGGGCGCCCGACCACCAAGGTGGGCCCTCCGTAAGCTCGACCGCGACAAGTTGGCGGCTGCCCTAACGGCGGCCACATGGGCAAACCCGGGCCCCACACCGGGGACGCGGATCGCCATTGAGGCCGAGGCGGCCGGGATCGTGGGCGTGATGACGGCGGCGTGTGATGCCGCCATGCCCCGATCCCGACCGCATCCCCGCCAATCCGTGTACTAGTGGTCGGCGGAGATCGCCGAACTTCGGCGCTTCGCCGATTGAGCTAGGCGAGAAATGGACCGGCGGGGAAGGGATAGTGCGAGCAGGATGGCCGCCGAGGGGGCGTATCGCAAAATGCGGAGCGCCCTCAAGGCGGCCATCTTTACGGTCAAGGCCTGTGTCTGAAATAACCTGGTCTCCACCTTCGACAGGGACCCATGGGGGCGCCTCTATCACATAGTGATGAGGCGCTTGCGCAACTGGGCGCCCCCTCCAACGGCGTCCCTGGACACCGACTTCCTTGATGAGGTAATGGGGGCCCTTTTTCCATGGGGGGAAGCTTGTGTTCTCCCGTACGAGGCCCCCCCCCCCCAGACAGGGAGGAAGAGTCGGTCGGGGTCACCGGGGTGGAGATGGACAGGGCCGTCAGGAATCTCGGCGCCAAGAAAAGGGCGCCGGGTCCTGACGGTATCCCAGGCACAGTGTGAGCCTTGGCGATGAAGGAGGCGGAGGTGAAGAGTCGTGTAATGCGGCTCTTCACCTCCTATATGAGGACCGGGGTGTTCCCCAACCCCTGAAAGAGGGCCAATCTGGTCCTCTTCAGAAAGGAGGGCAAGTCGGAGGACAGCCCTTCCGCTTATAGGCCGATATGCCTTTTGGACGAGACGGGCAAATTATTCGAAAGGATAATACACGCCCGTCTCGTCCAGCACCTATCCCGGAGTAGTCCAATGCTCAACGAAAAGCAATATGGCTTCCGGGAGGGACGGTCGACCGTGGACGCGATTTTGCGCGTCCGGTCCCTCTCGGAGGCCGTCGTGAGAGGGGGGGAGTTGTGCTGGCGGTGTCCTTGGACATCGCCAACGCCTTCAACTCCCTCCCCTGGGACCAGGTGGAGGCGGCTTGGCCCATTTTTAGAGTCGCCCCCCACCTGATCTCAATCATTAGGGACTACTTCCGGGAAAAAAGACTGGAGTTCTGCAATAAAGCGGAACTCCAGTGCGGAAGGGCGGTCTACCGCGGTGTTTCTCAGGGGTCCATATTAAGACCCCTATTATGGAACATCGCGTTTGACCAAGTCCTCCGCTTTGCCCTTCCCCCCAGGCTGCACCGTCGTTTGCTACGCGGATGACACGATGGTGCTGGCTGTGGGCAGGGGCTGGCGGGACGCCCTGGAAATGGGACGTCTGACAGTGGACCAAGTGATAGGCTCCCTGAACAGGATGAGCTTCAATGTGGCTCTCCTCAAATCTGAGTTTATGTTCATACATGATGGCTCTAGGAGGAGACCCCCTAGGGCCCGAGTCCGAATTGACGGTGTTTCCGTGAATCAACGGCGGGCGCGTCGGTCAGCTTGGATACCGCCGCGGGGGGTGGGAGGGAAGGGGAAGAGCGTCAAGCTAAAGCAGAAAGCGCTCCAGCAGCATGAGCCGAAGTGGCAGCGTGAGAGGGACAGGGGGTGATACAGGGGGGAGAAGATGAAAATGAATGGGAGAGCGAGAGCAGTGGGGGAGCAATCGCACCCAAGGTGGCAAAGAGAAAAGAAAAAGGATAAAGGGAAGGAAAAGGAAGGGGACATGGAAGAGTTCTTTCAGGATCTACGAGAGGCCGAGAAGAAGTGAGGAGGAGGGACTGCCAGATATGGGTAAGCCCGAAGAGGTCCTGGGGTTCATCCGGGACCGCCTCGGGTACATTCGGGGATTGATGCTGGAGGTAAAGGAAAGGGCCGAGCGGAGCAAAAGAATGAATCGGCCCGAGAAGGAAAGTATTAAGAAGCTGGAGAAAGGCGTGTAGGACACCGTGCAAGACATTCACGATGCTGCACGGTGGGGAGTGGAAGCCCTGGTCACGAGGAAGGTTCAAATGACCAGGAAATGGAAGAAGGAGAAAAGGAACGTGATAAAGTTAGAGGGGGAGATAGAGAGGATGAAGGCAGAAGTAAAGGAAGATAGGGAGGAGATTTTAAGGATAAGGATGGGAAAGGCGGATAAGGACTTGGATGCCACAGAACCAGAAGCGAAGGAAAGGAGTGAAACGGAGGATAGATTGAGGAAAAAATTGGAGGAGGTGAAAAGAGAATTGAAGGAGGAAAAGGGAGAGAATGAAAGAATCACACAAAGAGTGACGGAATTGGTGGCGGCGCTAGGAAGGAGTAAGGCCCTGGTGGATAGAGCACCTTACCGTTCTTCAAGTCTGCGCCAGACAGGTGAGACAGGGCGACGTCGCCGATGCGGAGCGCTGCGCCGGGATACCAGCAGGCGCTGGTTGACGGGGCATCGCCGGCCGGGTCGGGGTCGGCTGTCGTCCCCGTCGCGGCTGCCGCAAGCCCCCAGGAGACAGGGGCTGGAACGCGGTGGGGCGCGGGGGCCGCGGGAGGAGGAAGAAGGGCCCTAAGAAGGGCGATGGGGCGGAGTCGGGCCCGGGGCGGTCGGTGGCGCCGGGAGTGCTGCCGGCGCTCCCGGCGACTGCGGCGGTGGCGGTCCGCCTCGGGCCTGGAAGTTCCTCGTATGCAGAGGCTCTTCGCAAAGCGAGGGGAGATATAGCCCCGGGCATGAGCTGGGTCCGACCCGCCTTTGTGAGGAAAGCCGCAGGAGGCGGCCTTCTCTTTCGGCTGGCCGGGCCTGGTAAAGAAGGGGAGGCGGACGCCCTGGCGGCACAACTTAGGGCATCGCTTCCGGGGGCCGTGGTCACGCGACCCACAAGGATGGGGGAGGTCCAACTCGTCGGTTTTGACGAGTCGGTCCTCCCCGATGAGGTGAGGGAGGTCCTCACAGAGCGGGGTGGGTATGGGCCAAGCGACATCCGCCTGGGCCCGATCCGCTGGGGTTGGCGGAGTGAGAGGACCGTGTTGGCGCGGCTTCCCCTCGCCTCGGCCGTCAAAGTGGCGGCCGAAAAGAAGGTGGCACTGGGGTGGGCGAGTGCGCGGGTCGAAATTCTCGCGGCCCGTCCTCTCCAGTGCCATAGGTGTTGGAAAGTGGCATTCAGTTGGACACAGTACAATTGGACATGTTGCAAATGGACACGGCATTTGACACACGGTTCAATTGGACACGGTGCGTTTGGACACGAAACTTTTGGGCACCGTTGTTTTTGGACACGAAAGAAAATGCACGACGTTCTGTTACACACCGTTCATTTGGACACCGTTCAGTTGGACACCGTTCATTTGGACACCGTTCAGTTGGACACCGTTCATTTGGACACCGTTCACTTGGACACCGTTCACTTGGATACCGTTCACTTGGACACCGTTCAGTTGCCCACTGTTCACTTGGACACAGAACGATGTGTGCTGTTCATTTGTACACCGTTCACTTGGGCACCGTGGAATTGCTTGTCTGTTCACTAGGCCACAGAAGGATGCACACTGTTCACTTGGACACCGTCCATTTGGACACTGTTCACTTGGACACCGTTCAATTGGACACCGTTCATTTGGATACCGTTCAATCGCCCACTGTTCACTTGGACACAGAAGGATGCGCACTGTTCATTTGGACACCGTTCACTTGGACATCGTTCAGTTGCTTGTTGTTCATTTGAACAGAGAATGATGTGCACCGCTTATTTTATCATCATTTAATTATGTATCGTTTGTTTATGCAATGGATATGCAACTGATGAAAAATAAAAATAAAAAAGAGTTTTGTAGAAAATATTTGTGTTTTTATTTCGTTTTTATCACATCCAACCACAATGCCATATACCTAGAGATAATCTAGAGACTCCATAAACAACGACATATGATTGGATGTGTCCGTTTGCAATGTGCGCATCTGGGACTCACTCCGATTTTCGTACTACTATTTGTGATGTAGAGCGTGGGTAAATTGTGGTTTTGGTAATTATTTAGTTT
>NW_022639719.1:155706-156514 GCF_010583005.1 Odontomachus brunneus
CAATGTGCGCATCTGGGACTCACTCCGATTTTCGTACTACTATTTGTGATGTAGAGCGTGGGTAAATTGTGGTATTTAGGGCGGCCGGCCTGCAAGGGCGGGCTCTCAGGCCGCTCATCCCCCTCCCCGAGAACGGCGACTCCTGACCGAGTGGGGCGGAGGGGTTAAATTGACCCCTCCGCCCCACGTAAACCTCGGTCGGGAGCGTTGGGGCGGGCCAGGTCCGGACAGGACCGGGCCCGGCCAGCAAAGCCCCTACAAGGGAGGTACGGCCGGACGGGGGGGCCCACGTCCGGCCACTGAAATGGCAAAACGGGTCGGGGGGAACCTTACCGACCCGGGAAGGGGGCGGGAGCAAAGCACCCCGCCCTGCGGCCGAGGGCGTCCTGGAAGTTATGCGCAAGCGGTTCCCGGGACGTCCTCTCTATGGCGGCATGGGGTTCGGTAGAGGTTTTAGTGGGTAGGCCGCCTCCGGTGGTTATTTCCGGAGGGGAAGAGTCCCACACTACCCCTGGAAAAATCCCGTATTTCCCGAGGATGTGCGTAACGTATTTCCTCTGCCTAAAAAAAAAGGGTAAATTGTGGTTTTGGTAATTATTTAGTTTAGCGGCAACAGCTCCGATTTCGATAAAAATAGACTCAATCTACACGTTTTTGCATGCCAAACAACTTTTTCCTCTGACAAAATCGTCGCTCTTTTTCTGCGAAGCAAGATATTAATAGACAAAGTTGAGGGCGTATTAGGTTAGAAAATCTGTCATACCATCTATTTCTAGCTATGTAACTGGGGGGCTTCGTCTCCCAGACC
>NW_022639719.1:156524-175784 GCF_010583005.1 Odontomachus brunneus
CTGTCATACCATCTATTTCTAGCTATGTAACTGGGGGGCTTCGCCCCCCAGACCCGCCTGTCACGGGGAGTGGGGGCTGTAGTCTTTTGTGAGAAATTCACTTTTTGGCTTAAGCACGAGACTATAGCCCCCACCCCCCGTAATAGGGGGTCTGGGAGACGAAGCCCCCCAGTTACATAACTAGAGATAAATGATATGATAGATTTTCTAACCTAACACGCCCTCAAATTTGTCTATTAATATCTCGCTTCGCAGTAGAGAGCGACGATTTTGTCAGAGGAAAAAGTTGTTTGGCATACGAAAACGCGTCGATTGAGTCTATTTTCATCGAAATCGGAGGTGTTGCCGTTAAACTAAATAATTATCAAAACCACAATTTACACTCTGCACCACAAATAGTAGTACGAAAATTGGAGTGAGTCCCAGGTGCGCACATTGCAAACTGACACATCCAATCATATGTCGTTGTTTATAGAGCCTCTAGAATATCTCCAGGCATATGACGTTGTGGTTGGATGTGATAAAAACGAAATAAAAACACAAATATTTTCTACAAAACTATTTTTTATTTTTCATCAGTTGCATATCCATTGCATAAACAAACAATACATAATTAAATGATGATAAAATAAACGGTGCACATCATTCTGTGTCCAAATGAACAGGCAACTGGACGATGTTCAAGTAAACGGTGTCCAAATGAACAGTGCGCATCCTTCTGTGCCCAAGTGAACAGTGGGCGATTGAACGGTGTCCAAGTGAACGGTGTCCAAATGATCGGTGTCCAAATGATCGGTGTCCAAATGAACGGTGTCCAATTGAACGGTGTCCAAGTGAACTGTGTCCAAATGAACGGTGTCCAAGTGAACAATGTCCAAATGAATGGTGTCCAAGTGAACAGTGCGCACCCTTCTGTGTCCAAGTGAACAGACAAGCAATTCCACGGTGTCCAAGTGAACAGTGTACAAATGAACAGCACGCATCGTTCTATGTCCAAGTGAACACCTGAATGGTATCCAAGTGAACGGTGTCCAACTGAACTGTGTCCAAGTAAACGGTGTCCAAGTGAACGGTGTCCAAATGAACGGTGTGTAACTGAACGACGTGCATTTTCTTTCGTGTCCAAAAACAACGGTGCCCAAAAGTTTCGTGTCCAAACGCACCGTGTCCAATTGAACTGTGTGTCAAATGCCGTGTCCATTTGCAACCTGTCCATTTGTAACGTGTCCAATTGTACTGTGTCCAAGTGCACCGCTCCCGGTGTTGGAGGCTCGGCCACATCCGAGCGGCCTGCTCTGCATCGACAGACTGGAACGGGCTATATTACCGGTGTGGGCACATCGCGCTAGCGTGCAAGGAGGAGGCGGCCTGTGCAGTGTGCCGCAAGGAGGGGCGAGCCTCGGACCACCGGATGGGTGGTTCCGAGTGCCCGCTGGTGGGAGGTAGCCCGGCTAGCGGACGGCTAGAGGGCCATCGTAGGGGCCGGCCGCCGAACGCGGCGGCGACGGGTCAAGGAGACCAGTGGCCCGTGGGACGGGCGGGCCACATCCTATCGCGGGAGGTGGAGATGGCCCCGGTCTGACATCAGACCGGGGCCGCGGCGCCGGCTGACCATCTGGCCGGTCTCTCTCCTCTATGGGCCGCTGGGGGGGTGCGCGGGGACGCACCCTCCTAATTAAAGCGGCCCGGGAGGGAGGCGGCGCGGTGTTGGGTCGCACCGCGCTTCTGCTAAGAGGGATTGTGACGGGGAGTAGTTATTTACCCCCGGTTCGGGAGGTGTCCTTCAAACAGCGGAGGGGGGCCTGGCGGATTGTATGCGCAAGTAGTTCCCGCGGGCCTCCTGACGACCGCCGAGGGCGGACCCGCCAGGTGTTTTAGTAGGTAGGGCCCCCGTCGATTTTCGACGGGGGAGGAGTCCCACATAACCTGCGGTCTCCCCCCAGAAATCGCGGGTATACATAAAGCATTTCCCCTAACTTAACCAAAAAAAAACAAAAAAAGGTGTTTCCGTGAAGACGTGGGTTCCACGATAAAATATCTGGGACTTGTCTTGGATGGTACATGGAGGTTTCAGAAGCATTTCGAGCTTCTGGCCCCGAAGTTGGGCAGGGTGGCCAATATGTTAGGTGACCTCCTGCCCAACCTCGGCTGCCCAAAAAGGAAGGCACGGCGGCTGTATGCCGGCGTCGTCCAGTTCATGGCCCTGCACGGGGTCAGTGCGAGGTCTGGGCGAGTGCGATGGCGACCAACCAGCGCATCATTGCGCTGGCACACCGCGCGCAACGGTGGGTCACCATTCGCCTCGCCCGGGCCTATCGGACGACGTCGCTTATGGCCACCACGGCCCTGGCCGGTCTCCCCCGCTGGAGCTCCTTGCACAAATGCATGCCGAAGACCTATCGGCGTGTCAAGGAGCTCCGTGCCGGGAGACTTCGAATATCTGGCCAGGGCCATAGGAATCGCAAATTGCAGGCTCATCAACGCCTCTTTCTAAGGTGGAGCATCCACCTGGAGGGGCGACGGGCCGATCAGGAACAAGGGTCGCCGAGGCCATCCGGCCCTGTCTACAAGAGTGGGTAGACAGGACCCGTGGAGAACTGTCCTTCCGGACGACGCAGGTACTTACCGGACATGGATGCTTCGGTGAGTATCTGCATAGGATTGGTAGGGAGCCTAACTCCCGCTGTCACCACTGTGGTGCTGAAGTGGACTCGGCGCAAAGTACCCTGGAGGAATGCTTCTCCTGGGTGATAGAGCGCCGAGTTCTAATTGATGTGGTGGGAGCGGATCTCTTCCCCGGCCCTCATCAGGGCCATGCTTGGGGGAGATGAGAGCTGGTCCGTCGTCACCTCCTTCTGTGACACAGTCGTATCACAGAAGGAGTCGGAAAGGGGCCGGCGGGGCGAAACCACCGCCCCCCGGGATGGGGTGAGGCGCCGCAGAAGAAGAGCGTCGCCACACTTACCCGCGCATTAGCGCGGGTTTGTAGGGCTGCGCGCCCGTTGGAGGGGACGTTACCGCTAGCGTTCCCTCCCCCGGTGTACCTGCGGGTACCTGCGCCGCCGTCTCCAACAATGTCACCGGGTCCTCTTGATCAATGGAGGACCCGGCCTGGGGGAGATATAAGGCGCCTGATCGGGCGGGGGAAGCGCGTCGCAACGCGTGACTCCACCCGTGACAAGGAGTCAAACCAGGCGCCTCCGGGAGGGGCGCAGAGCGGCCGGTTCGCAAGGACGGACTCTTAAGCCGCTCACCCCCTCCCAGAGCCAGGAGGCTTTTGACCAAGAGAGGCGGAGAGGAATCTCGACCCCTCCGCCCCCCACAATCTTGGTCGGAAGCGTAGGAGCGGGTCGAGTCCAGACGGGACCGGGCTCGGTCAATAGCGCCCTTACAGGTGAAGTGTGATCGGACGGGGGGACCCACGTCCGGTCATGGAAGATTGGTGACACAGGCCGGGAGGGAATAACATTCCTCTTGGTCCGGTAAGGGTGCGGGGTTTAGGTTTTTCCCGCTTTGCGGCTGAGGGTGTCCCGGAAGTAATGCGCAAGCGGTTCCTGGGACGCCCTCGCAATAGCCGCAAGGGGTTCGACAGAGGTTTTAGTGGGTAGGCCCCCCGTTCCCCCGGACGGTTAGTTCCGGGGAGGAGAGTCCAACATTACCCCTGGGAAAGTCCCGTATTTCCCGGGGGTGTGCGTAAAGCATTTCCTCTGCCTAAACAAAAAAAATGGTGTTCCATTTGCAGCTGCCTGCAATGCCCTCTCCATTTCTCCGCCTCCTCTTTGCGCCTCATATCTGTTGCAAATATATTTACAGCACGCCGTGCCTCTTCAGACCCAAGCATTGGTTTAATAACCGCCGCTAATGTCAGGTAGCTTCCTATAGCCCTTGTCAGGTCCGCCCTCTGGGTACTCCATTCCGCGCAAATTGTACTGGGCTGGGTCCTCTCTTTCTCCGCACTGGTCGCACTGGTTGTTATCTCGTTTCCCTATCCGCTTCAGGTAATCGTTGAAACAACTATGTCCTGTGATCATTTTGGTCAGATGAAAACTGAGACCCCCTTTCCTTTTTTCCACCCAATCGGAGAACCTGGGTAAAATAACCACTCTTACTCTAGCGCCCGATATGTTTGGCTGCCTCAAGTGGATCTCCCACTGTCTTTTGAGGAGCACTTGCTCCATCGCTCTGATTTCATTGTCAATACTGGGTGTCCAATCTTTTAGCCTCCCTAATTCTTACATAGATCCTCTTCTGTAAGGCACCTGCCAGATATAGTGGTGGCGTCCAAGTAGTGTCGCCGCTTCGTAGGACACTGTCCTGTATGCAGCAATCACTCTCAGAGCGACGTATCTCTGCACCCGTTTCAAAGGTAACTGCGCTCTCTGCAACACCGACGAGGACGCCGACGAAGCTAGCGAGTCACCACACCGGTGCGCCATATAGCAAGACCGATGACACCACCGTTGCATATAACCTCCTTTTGGTTTCCATTGGGCCTCAAAGATTTGGCATCAGCCTTCCTAGGGATCTGGCCACACGTAAAGCTTTATCCGCTACGTACTCAAAGTGCTGAGTAAATTTCCACTTGCTGTCTAGCATTATACCCAAATACTTGAAGGTGTCACCAGGTCTCTCGTCCACGTCTCCAATCCTCACCTCCGGCACAACACTCGGTCTCCTTCTTGGTCCATAGAACAGAATCACTTCCGTTTTAGCCGCCGACACCTCCAGGCCCAGCTGTTCTATACGCCTTATGGTACGTCCCACTTGTAGATTGGCCTTTGCAATCACCGATCCGACATTATCCGCTGCTACCAGATAATAAAAGTATTATCGGCGTAACATGTTAGGGCGCACCCGTCCTCCGTTCCCGATCTCAACACCGCATTATACGTGATGTTCCACAAGAGTGGCCCCAAGACCGACTCCTGTGGAACTCCCGCCCAAACTGCCCTTTTCCTCGTCTCTCCCCCCATTACTCCGTATTCTATCCATCGTTCTGATAGATACGCAGCTATGATCCTCCATATATAGTTAAGGAATCCTTCCTCTCAAGCGCCTTGCGTATTTTCGTCTAGGGGATCAAGTTGAAAGCATTTTTAATGTTTAAACTGATCCCAAAACATATTGCCCATCTCTTACAGCTTCTGTTGTCATCTGTTGGACCCTAAGTATCGCGTCAGGTGGAACGACCTTCTCTAAAACCATACTGATTGTCCGCAAGATCGTTGAGCGGGTTCTCGTTCATCCAGTCCGACATGCGTTATGCCAGGATTTTTTCTAGCACCTTTCCTATCTCATTTTACAGGCATATTGGTCTTGCCTTCAGCACCGTTTCCACCCGAGGATTGCCCTTTGGAATAAGAACCAATATTGCCTCTTTCCACTCTGCCGGGAAGCTCCCCTCTCTAAGGCAGGCCGTAAAGCATTTCGCTATTCTGTCTATTACTGCATTCGGTACTTTCCTCCACGCCATGGCCGTGAAGCCGTCTATTGCAGGGGCTCTATTCTTTGCGCCCCTCTTCTTCACGACCGTTCGCACTTCTGCTGCCGACACCTTCCATCTTTCCTGCTATTCGACAACGATGTCTTGGTTCATCCTGTCCTGGAGTCCACCCCCGCCCCCAGAAACAAAGTATAAGTTTGTCCACCTTGTCCTTTTCCAAAGTCTCAGTAAGGCGTGAGGTGGTGTTCCTCAGCTTGTCCAGGACTAGTTTATAGGGCGTACCCCACGGGTCTGCCTCTATAATAACTATGAGCTCTTGCCATGCATTCCGTTTGGCCAGCCTAATCAGACATCTCATATTGTCCGTGCTCTCTCTGTAGGCCTTTCTCAGCCCTGCCAGTTCTTTCTTACTTTCTCCACTCATACCGGTCTTGATCTTCCCCATTTTTTTCGTTAGCCGCCTTCTTGCCTTGATACAGCCATGCGTTCTTCCGCGATGCCCTAGTTCCACTAGTATGCCTTCCGATTTGTTTTCCTGGCGCCAGCCCGTGGTGCTGCGAGAACGCATGCCTCCTTCATGGAGCGCTGAAGCCACCGTGCAGAGTTTGTTGCTGTTTCCCCAGTGTTATCTTCTGCTTCACCCTCTCTGCATCTTAGTTCCCACGACTTAAAGACTTCCTCTTCCAGTGCCAAACTTCCAGCAGTTGTACCTTCCCATGCTGACTACGTTCTGTTTAGTTCCAGACGGTGTCCCTATTCCATATATAATGGACCTGTAGTCAGATAACGATTCCATTTTCGAGATCCTCCAACCCTCGATCTTTGAGGCCACATCCGGGGAACCCCAGGTCAGATCAACCACGGAACAGCCCTGAGGTCTGACACATGTGGGTTTCCTCCCCTCATTAATCAGCCGAATGTCGTTCTGTGCCGCCCACTCCTCTAGCAGGTCCCCCTTATAGTTCTGTCTTCCTTCGTCCCATGTTCTCGACCGAGCGTTGAAGTTTCCAGATACTATAATTTTCGTCACTCCTACCTCCCTTATGGCGTCTCCAAGCTCGTCGAGGAACTGCAGGAATGGTCCCTTCCTCGTTTGTGGTGACACGTAGCATGACAGGATCCTCCACCCCCCGGTCTCTATTATAACAAAGTCATCACCTCTCTTTACCGAGGTGCACCGCCCTAGCCGCGCCGATCCCCTAGGCATCCATACTACCGCCGCTAACCCGCTCCTGCTGAGGAACCAATTTCCGACCTCTTGAGCTGCCGGTGGTTCAGCAATAAAACACACGTCTGTGCCTAACTCCGCTGCTTGGTGTACGAGCAGGTTGTACGCCTCCCAACTCCTATTCAGATTGCACTGAATTATTTTGATTCCCATTATCGGTTGAATCTGTTAACCCAGTCCTCCAAGCTGGTTTCCCTATGTATTTCTTCCCTTCCATGCACACGGCGGATCCTAGACGATGCTTGCCATCTCCTCCTTTTTCAATGCACACCACGCATTTTAGAGTTGTAGTGTATTGCCTTGCTTTGTGTTCGCACTCACCACACCTATAACACGCCGTACTCCTGCCCGTGGACGATCTGCACAAGTTTCTTACATGCCTGTATTCCCAGCAGCGCTAACACTGCAGGGGTCGGGGACGCAGCAGCTTTACTTTTGCGATCGTCCATCCGATCCTCAACATCCTTTCCCTTGTAACCCGTATTGCCGCGACCAAAGGACATTGCACCCAGATAGTGTTGAGTCCATTCGGCAACTTTTTCATCTCTCCAGTTCTCGTCTCCTCAAGAGTACAGCCTCCCGTGTTCGTGACCACGTCTCTTACTTCATCACAAGTGACAGAGTCATCTATCCCTATGATGCGTAGCTCGCCCTTAACTACCGGCCTGGCCACGATCGCATTTTCCTCAGGCAGTACTTCCCTAAGTTTGTCAGCCAGAGCATTGGCCTTGTCTTTGCCATCTGTGCTTATGATCTCGACTAGAATCCCCCCATTGATGGCTCGTCTGATTCTTGTCTGTTCTATACCCATTCCTGACAGGGATATTTTTTCCCGTGCCTTTCTCACTGCTTCCGCATAAGAGAATCCCTCCGTTCTTCCGGTTATTGAAACCACCGCCGTTCTAGGTGGTCTTCTTCTCGTCTCGCTGTTGCGCTAAGCTTTCGCACTGGGAGCCTCCTTCTGCCGTTGGGGCTGCGTCCCCTTCTTCCCTACGATCTCCCATTCCAAGTCTTTCCTTTCCCTGGCGTTCCAATCAGGAACCTCGGATCCTAACTCTTTCCCTTCTTTGGCCTCGCACCTCTCCTCTCCTTCAATGGGGTGTCATCATGCAGACCTGTCCCCTCTCTGGGTGGGGCTATTTGCTCATCCGAGCTGATCCTTAGTCCTGCCGGCTTTTTTCTCACATCTTTTCTCATATCTCTTCCCTCCTCGTTTCCGCACTCATCTGCCTTACCATTGCTCTATTTCCTATTCTGACTCAAGTCCTTTCGCAATTGTTTCCTCGCTCTCAGAAGTTCTTCGATTTGTCTTGTTATTATTACTTCCCTTTTCTTATCTTTGTTTATCCTTGTACGTCTCGTTTATCCGCTGCCGTTGGTGTGGGTGCCAGCACACCTTTCAGCGGCGGTCTCCATACTACGTTCCCTTCTCCTCTGTTTCCTGTCTCAAACATCTCCGCCTCTACGTCCGTATCTTCCCCGGCAGTCGGGTCCTCCTTTCCTGTTTTTTTACACTTTCCGCTGTCTTTTCTCGTCCTCTCCTTTCCGTTCTCCTTCCCCTTTTGCTGATTTTTTCCCTCGATCTTGGCCATTTTTTCCTTCAGTTTTTGGATGGAGCGCTTGGCCTCTAACAGATCAGACTTGTTTCTTTCGCACTTCTCCCTCACTTCCTTCATTTGCATCGAGAGCTCCGCGTTCCTTATCCTTAGATACAGCGGGTCTCCTGACGCTTCTGCCTTCCCCACTAATGCCCTTACTAGGTCCTTGACATTGATGACGTTATTTCTCATCATGCCACTAATCCGCCCCTGTATATTTGAGGACTTAGCTCTGCCGGCTTCCACCTCATCCAGCCATTCGAGTGCCAGTACGCCCGCTGCCGCTG
Organism: Odontomachus brunneus; assembly: GCF_010583005.1. NCBI lineage: Eukaryota > Metazoa > Arthropoda > Insecta > Hymenoptera > Formicidae > Odontomachus > Odontomachus brunneus. Next base: position 165,081 of record NW_022639719.1, read on the forward strand.
CTGTCATCTTGCTGTACCCGACTGTGCCCAGCACGATGCTCCCTTCTCTGTTATCCACATCGAGGATGTCATCCTTGTCTGACGGATTGCTCTTTTTCCGGCTCTTCTGCCCTTTGGTCCCCAAGTACGCGATCTCTTCCTTCTTTTTCATCTCCTTTGTCTTTCCAGTAGCTTCCTTCTCTATATTCCTTCCTTCTCTGATTCCCTCCGATTCCGGTTCTTTCTTATCCTTCCCTTTAGTCTCCACTCTCCTCTTCTTCCTGGGCGCCAGCGCTTTATTACGCTTGGCCGCTCAAGTGTATGGCACGTAGTCCTCATCCGAGGATACTGTGACCGCCTCACTCTCCGATCCCTTCCTGTATCTGGCTTTGCCTAAGGTGGAAGGAATCGGTTTGCCCGCTTCACTGATGTTTTTCGATCGAGTCACTTCCGAACCGGACTTGTCGGAGACGATTCTCCATGCCTTGGTACGCGCCTTCCCTTTCCGGTTTGTGGATACTGTCTGGATTTCCTTTCTCTCGGAGTTACCTTTTAGCTGTTCGTTAATTGGGGATATAGAGCCCTCCTTTTTCCTATTCCTTGGTAGTGGTTGGCTGATGTCTAGCTCCGTTACCGCTTCAACCTCTATTGAGGCCACTTGCTTTTCAACATCCTCGGCCAGTCCTGGGTCTTCAACCTGAGGAACAGCGATGTGGGAAAAATCCTTTGCTTCTCCTTCTCCTTCTATATTGAGTTCGAGGGGGTCAATACCCTCCTCTATGCCACCCTCGTTCTCGGCGCTGGGCATCACTGTGCCTTCCTCTACCTCCTCCTCGCCATCTTTCTCAGCAAGGCTAGTGTTTGCCTCGGTGCTGCTGCAGTCCTGTGGTGGCCAATGACTCTTGGTCCCGTCCCCGAATTGGACTTGCAGTTCTGCTTGCTCCCTCTCATCTATGTCTGGTTTTTTATCGGATTAGGAAGTCATCTTGCATCGATTTTAAAAGACGGTTCGCCCATCATGGGTCCTCCACAACTCGGTGGAGGATTGTCCCCGCCTATTGTTAAACCTTATTTAAATACGGGAAAACTGAGAGGCAGCTTTCGGATGGCTAACCCTATTCCCGTAAAAGATTCTAATAAAAAAGGTTCCTGGTTAGGGCCAGGTCCACACAAAGATGCTAAAGGTTTAGCCTCACCCCAGCAGCCGAACGCGAGGTGACCCGAACACCCGCTCATCCGACCGCCAGAGGTCGCATGCGTATCTTCCCGTATGCGGGATATGACGGACAGGGGGCCGCCCCGCCGTCCCACACAGGCGCCCAGGACAACGGCTTCAACTTCCGGAGGGACGCTGATCAAGACAGAGAGCGGTCCTCCCCACGTTAAACATGGGTGTTCACGAGACCTTTGCCTGACAAACGCCAGGACTTATATTTACCCTTATTACTAACCCAGAGGTCAGGTACTCGACATCACTGTCTTTCACGGTCGGGGGGCTATTACTCCCCCCTTGGTTCGTGTCGCGGGAAATATGACCGAAGCCTGGCCGTCCCTCACTCACACCACTTCCTCAGAACCTCCTCCTCCCGAGTCGCTCCCGCACGGCAAGCCATGCCAAGGCATTTCCCAGGGATCCGCAGAGGTTCTTCATCAGAGCCATCCATACCGCCTCCCCCCGCAGAGCAGGAGACTCCCGCTCCGCAGGAAAAGGTACCTCCCTAGTGGGTAGCCACACACCCGGCCCCAGGCCGCACGCAGCAAGCCGCGCCCGCCCAAAAGCCGAGGGGCAACACCCCCCGTGCCCCCTGTTCACCCCCTAAGGTGTCCTTCCCCCCGACCTACAATAAACCCCACCCCGAAACCGACCCTACCCCTTAGACCCCCCATGCACGGAAAGAGGATAAAAAATCCTCCTCTAACGGCGCCGTGCCGCCGAGCATGGAAGTCAAATCGCCAGCCCCTATCCGCGGAAGGAGGACAAGTCCTCCCCTAACGGTGCCGGGCACACCGGGCGATTTACTCGGGCCGCCATACCCTAGTGCGGTCGGATCGTTAGAGTTGATCCTGAAGAGGTTGCACACCCCATGCCCTCACTCCGCAAGTCGGAGTAGGAGCTGGCCTTTTTTAATTTAAGGAGGTGCCCTTCTCCTCCTACTTAGTGTTTTAGCGACCGCTACCTCACTCCCGGGTCTCCCGCCGTCGAGGACTGGCGGTACTGCCACAGGAGGTCATTGAAAGCAACCGGACCCTCCCGCCGCGCCAAGGCGACACTCGTGGGGAGGGGGGACGCGTACCCTACCTAAGGTGAGGTCAACGTATGCTGGGAGTCGTCCTATATCAGCGACCTGCTTGGACCCGCTGTCACAAGGTTCACCCTTTTGCGTGATCAGGATATACAAATTGTTATTCCGCAGAGAAAACCGATCTCGTGATTCCTTAACATTAGTGGTTATGGCGTTGCAACTGGGAAACTCGGGTTGTTGATGCGAAGTGCTCTATGGTATCCCAGGTGGTGAAAACATGGCCGGTTCGGAACTGATCTCTTCGGTTACAAGCGCAGGTGTTTCGTCTGGTGGTGACGCCTCTGCATCCCCGCATTTGAAGGCGGACATTGGAGGTAATTCTTGGCTGATTGATGGGCCTGCTTTGTGTGCAGGTTCCGGTGACTCGTGAGGTGTCATCTTCTCAGGTGAGGTGTGAATTAAGCGAGAAGGGGCGGTTTTCGTGGCTTGAATGTGCTGTTCGTCGTCCTCTTCGGAACTCGTAGGCATCTGATAATCCAGTTGTCCAGGTACTATTAGCCTTCGTTGCGGGTTAGAATACGAGAACAAGGACTTGTCGGAGGTATCGCTGAGACTTCATGCTTGTTCTCTAACGAGCAGCATCTGCGTCCTTGCAACGGAAGGGTTCCTTGATAACGCGTTTGCATTGGCGTTAGCAGCTCCGGATTTGTACACGACGGTGAAGCTGTATTCGGCAAGTTTAAGAGCCCATTTGGTTAAGTGCGAAGTTGGATCCTTAATAGAATTGAGCCAGACTAGGAGCTTGTGGTCGGCCTCCCATATACGTAAGGGCGGAAGTAGTGGACTGCATAAACAATAGCTAGCAGTTCTCGTTCGATGGTCGAATATGGTTGTTCTGTCTGATTAAGGAGCCTAGAACAGTAGGCGATGGGTAAGTCCTTTCCTATAGTTCCTTGACTTAAGACGGAGGCAACGGCATAACCAGAGGCATCCGTCGTGATGTTGAATGACCTTTCAAAGTCTGGATATTGCAGTACTGGTTTGCAAAGGAGATGTTCACGCAGAAGTTTGAAACTATGTTCCTGTTTGTCGGCCCAATTAAAACACGCGTCTTTCTTCAGAAGATTCGTCAAGGGCTTTGCTACCCTAAAAAATGTTGGTATAAAGCATCTGTAATATCCAGCAAGACTCAGGAATTGCTTCACCTGCTTTGGCGTTCTAGGCGTGGGAAATTGACTGACAGCTTCCAGTTTCTTAGAGTCTGGCTTCACTACGTCTTCCTGTATCGCATGTCCCAAATGTGATTTTTTTCCTCAAAAATTCGCACTTGTCAGAATGAAGTTTGAGGTTGGCTGCCCGCAGCCGTTCTATTAGCCTTTTATACTTGATCCGATGTTCCTAAAGGGATCGTGCGTAAAGGACGATATCGTCCAGATATACTAGGAGCTCCGCTCCCTGTACTCTTGCAAGTACAAGTTGGAAGGTAGAGGGAGCATTCCTCAGGCCGAAGAGCATCCTGTTGAATTGATAGTGTCCAAACGGTGTGGAGAAGGCGGTATTGTGAGCGTCTAGAGGTTCCATTGAAATCTGATGGAAACCCGAGGCTAAATCGAACAGAGAAGTACTTGGATGCTCTCAGTTGATCTAATATTTCCACTATATTGGGAAGTGGGTAAGCGTCGCCCACGGTTTTTTCGTTAAGTTGTCTGTAATCAATTACCATTCTCCATCTTTTGTTTCCTTGGGAGTCCGATTTTTTGGGCACTATCCACACAGGAGAACTGTATGGTGATAGTGATGGGCTAATGATGCCGTTATCTAGTAATGAGGTTGTTTGATGGCGGATTTCAGTCTTGTGAATCGGTGGGTAGCGGTATTGTTTGACGTGTACTGGAGTATCGTCGGTCGTTATTATCCAATGCCTGATTACGTCTATAGCTTCCAGAGGTTCGGTCGGTATTTGAAAACAATCAGAGCTGTAGTGGATTAACCAATGCACTCTCTTTGTCCTCCAGATTCAGATGTTCCAGACAAAGAAGCAGTCCTACCTCAGCAGCCCGTCTTCCAGCGTCCCAAACCTTAGTAGAACTGCCAGTCGCCGGTCTAGAATTCGCTGTGTCGTCGCTTCCTTGTCGAGGTCATGAATATACGCATTTCGCGTAATCGTGCCTTGTTGGCTCCCGTTATCGACTCCAATCGACCTTATTATAGGGTTTACAGACGTGGTAATCCCTAAAGTTGTAGGGGAAAGACAGGACGGACCGACTGCCTGTAGGGTTAGGGCGGGGGATACTGAACTAGGCGCAGATGCTGGCTGAACAGCATTATCAGAATGACAGAGTAATTCAGACAGATTAAGGGGCTCAGATTTGGAGACAGATGCGCAGGCAGATACAGATAGGGGAGGGGGAATAGGTTCCTGAACGGTTAGGACAGAAAGTGCAGATTCGTTGATAGGTCAGGGTTGTTGTTTCGTTGCCAGAGTTTCGGTTCGGGGCTGATCGGACGGTAAGGTTACTGTTACAAAGTACTCAGATTCGGGCGAATCGTATGATTCAATATTGCATTCTCGCAATTCCAGAGCGAGAATGTCCATTTCTATTTTTTTTCTGTGGTATTAATTAGCTTAAAACAGGCGGTGCCATTGCGGACCTGTACGAGAGCTTCTCCCCCGTATACTCCTTTAGGGAATGACAGTGCCGGCAGATATCCCTCCTGTAAGTTTCTATTAATCACGCTAGCCTTAGCTGTTATCATTGTGCGTGCCGGTACATGGAGTGGTTTTCTCCTGGAAAAGGGAAACTTTTGGTCGTTCCATCCGAGAGATTCCTTTAAATAGTTAATGATGGCCCGATTTTCTCTAAGAGATCTAGATTCCAAAATGCCATCCTGAGGGATGGGGAAATCGTCCCCAACCACGTGAAAGGGGAGATTACTTCCGAAGGTTTTTATTGAAGTTGTTCCTTGCGTGTGTACTGGCTCGTTGGAAATCCCCATAGCTTTTATTGTTTTTGTACGGTTGATAGTAACCTGGGGATCCAGCATCTTGCTTTTGATTACATTAATTTCAGCTCCAGTGTCAATCATTAGTGTTGTATGTCCCGTAAAGTTTATCGAAGTGGTGCTGACGGTTGGGGCTTGGGAATCTATTGCTGGCTCGAGCCGGGCAATCGACTGTCGGGAGCAGTAAGTTCCGTTGAGCGCTTCTCCAACGGGGCGGCCGGACCCGCGCTCAAATTATTTGTGCCGCCCAGTGCGTTTCCCTGCAGTTGCGCATTGTTTCTTCTGCGCAATTCGCAATCAAATTTTAAGTGCTTAATTTTTTTGCAATAATGACAGAGCACCCCAGATCGTTCCGTTTCCACTGATGCAGGGGTTCTTGGTTGTCTATCGGGTATCCTGCCATCTTCTATTCTCTGGACGCTCGTTCTAATCAGCAGGGTCGTATCTTCTAACTACTGGGTCAGGCCCAGACCGCATTGTTCCAAATCGGTGGGCATCTCTCTCGGCTAAATGCTGAATCCTCAACAAGCATGGAAAGCATCTGTTAGGTCCTTGCAGTTTTCTATTAGCAACGACGTTCTGAGTTCGGGAGGTAGGCCATTAATAAAACTCTCAAGGATCTCGCAGTCCAGTCTTGAGCGCCCATCGCGTTCGAAATTCCCGTCCAATGCCCTTGTTTCAGATTCAATGATGGCTTGGCGTAAGTCCTTTGTTCGCGCTATATAGTCCAGAACGTGTCCGTAGGGCTTTTTATAAAAATTATGAAACTCACCCCGATAATAATTGGTGCCGCGATTAGGAGAGAAGGCTGCCTGCAAGGCATCGATGAGATCGTCCATGATGGAGATAGGTTCATCTTCCGTGGCGAAGTACGCATGACCTTGCAGTTTAGCCCTTATACCTCTGACAAGATTGACTTCTGCGTCAACAGGTATTGGGATGGGGAGCATCATTAGGGCTCGCCTACAGCTTCGTGCAAATTGCAGAACTGACATATTATGTCCGTTAAACGCCTGAACGGTAGCTATTATCTCCTTTAACTTGATCTGAGGGGTGTAGACCACCGTTGGTTGTTCGGGGACAAGCGTTTTGTCTCTAATTTCCTGGCGCAGCGATTCTATTTCCTGACAAAGAGCTTGCACCAGTCCGTCTGCTACGGATGGACTCTGTTCCTCGATGGAGGTCATAGGCCTTCGCTGGCGGGTTACGCGGGAGAGCCGAACTTGATATGATTCCTCATGTCTATCTGAAACCCTGCGTGACCAAGGTTCTGCTCTGGCTAAGTCGATATCAGCTTCTGGAACTCCGGATCCATGGTGAGGCGTCGGTGGAGAAATGGAGTTATCTCCGGTGGCCATTTTTCCTATTTTCCCTCTGATCGTGACGGGTGCGACGAGATGATGCTAAACCCGGTTCCGACAATGACGTAGTATTTGCTGACTAGATTAGAAGACACTGCTACAGTAAAGGCTCTCAGCCGTCTTAGTTGCTCCAGTGGTAGAGTGTAGAAGGCCGTTACGGCGTTGGGTCCCTGATTGGTCGCGGCTTTGTGCAGCGTTCAATTATCCTCCATTGATAAAAATTCAGCTGAACATGCAGACATTGGCTGCTCTGCCGTCACCGGATCCTTGCAGTCCGCACAGAATTTTTTGCCCGATGTGATGGCCGATTATTAAGTAAGGACCTTCTATCAGTCGAAATGTATCCGATATTTCCGCCGTGGTTCCTCGACGATAGTGGCTGAGACTACAGAGAGTGACGTCACCACTAGAGCCGACGAACGCTCTAATCTGTCAGCACTTTCGGTCAGGGATGCCGGCCAAATATTCCAAAATCTTTGACTGAGTTTCCTCTCGCTGCTGACGAAAAAAGTCCTTCCGATGTGTGAGTATTCCCCACTTCAGCTTTTCTTGCTTCCTCCTTACTACCGGGCGCCGTTTGTGAGCGGAATCATTATTGCATCCCGCCGCTGCCACCAGAAAGTTTGTTATGTCACGTCCTGATAGGGAACGTGGAGACGTTTCTGCTTACGAGGAAGCTACGTCGTGTTGGGGTCTATGTGCCAGAAATTTTCTAAGTCCGAATGTCGTGCCAGAGTCTAAGTGCCGTGAGTCGTGAAATTTTCTAAGTCCGGTAAGAGTAGTCTGAGTCTAAGTGCCAGAAATTTTCTAAGTACGGAGATTAGCTGAATATTTTAAGTTCGACTGAGAACCAGTGGAGGCGCCTCGTGTTGGGAGCCCCGGGGCTATATTAACTAGCGCGGATCATGGAGGAATCTCTAAGCGGTAGGTTTAAGCGGATCTTGGTATGAGCAACACCGACCATGGAGAAGTATTCAGTGTTGGGTGAGCGGATCCTGGTATGAATAAGGTAGTTTCGAGTTTCGATTTACATAATAAATTATATAATAAATTACAATATTTGCTTATTTAACATGCGACGGCGTGCTTAGTAGTATAAATAATAATTTTTAACTTAATAATTAAAGTTCTAAACTACTGGCACGCGATCGGAATTTTAATGGCGAATACATAAACCTGAGGGGCATCTTTTATGAACAAAACAAGGTGCATAATTAACAAATTGATAATACCAATACTAAACATGCAAATAATAAACTAATAACGAATTCATGGTCCCCGAATCCGCCCAAAGCAGGGTGCTTAATTAACAAATTAATAATTTCTAAACGAAGCGTGTAAATGAGAAACTAATGTCGGATTCAAAGTCCCTAAGTCCGCCTCTTTAAATGTTCTTAAATAACAAATGAATAGCGTCTAAATTAAGCGTGCGAATGAAAAACGAATGGCAGATTCATAATTCTTAAGTCTGTTTCTTTCGATTAAGACAGCCTGCTTAAATAACAAATTGATAACGCCTAAACTAAACGTGCAAATGAAAAACAAATGGCGGATTTATAATCCTTAAGTCTGTCTCTTTTGATTAAGACAAATTGCTTAAATAACAAATTGATAACGCTTAAACTAAACGTGCAAATAAAAAACAAATGGCGGATTCATGATCCTTAAGTCTACCCCTTTTGAATAAGACAAGGTGCTTAAATAACAAATTGATAACTCTTAAACTAAGCATACGAATGAAAAACAAGTGTCGGATTCATGATCCTTAAAGCTGTTTTTTCGATTAAGACAAAGTGCTTAAATAACAAATTTCTAATTTCTAAACTAAGCATATGAATGAAACACAAATGTCGGATTCATGATCCTTGAAGCTGTCTTTTTCGATTAAGACAAAGTGTTTGAATAACAAATGATAATTCTTAAACTAAGTATGCAAATGATAAACTAATGGCGGATTCATAATCCTTGAAGTTGTCTTCTTCGATTAAGACAAAGTGCTTAAATAACAAATTGATAATTCTTAAACTAAGCATGTGAATGAAAAACAAATGTCGGATTCATGATCCTTGAAATTTTTTTTCAATTAAGACAAAGTGCTTAAATAACAAATTGCTAATTTCTAAACTAAGCATGTGAATGAAACACAAGTGTCGGATTCATGATCTTTGGAGCTGTCTCTTTTGATTAAGACAAAGTGTTTAAATAACAAATTGATAATTGTTAAAATAAGCATGCGAATGATAAACTAATGGCGGATTCATGACCTTTGAGTCTGCTTCTTTCGATTTAGACAAGGTGCATAAATAACAAATTGAGAACGCCTAAACTAAACGTGCAAATGAAAAACAAATGGCGGATTCATGATCCTTAAGTTTGCTTCTTTCGATTAAGACAAAGTCATGCAGAAGAAATAAAAATTTTTGTGGCGCGGTAAGTCCGCTAGGACGTAACAATATCAAAATGTAATCAAGCAACGCTGCGAACTTGAAAGGAAGGTCATTAAAAATATTTTATCTTTGGCAACTCTTCTACCTGACGAATTTGCTTACAGGCTTATGAAGGGACCCGGCTACATCACAGCAAATGCAGGAGAGGCCATGTATGTCATTCAATGCATCATTGTCGAAGTCACTGTGCGCTGAACAAAGAAGTGTTACCTCGAACTTCCCATCACCTTACGAAACACCTCCTTGTATCCTACATCCCGAATCATCACCCGAGTATGAACACAGAGGGAATGATTGTATGAGCTACCCACTCTCTATCGCATAGAAGATACCTGGATCCAGTTGACACCTGATCCATATGTACAGCAAGTAGCCCCACAGCAACTTCAACCGCTGACTAAAATGTCATGGAAATATCTAACACCTGGATCTCTCGCTACTGTCACGTCCTTGGGCGCGACACCTCGACTCCGCCCTGAATTAAGGGTGAGAGGTCGGGGTTGTTGAAAATGAGGGTCAGCAGCGTGAAGCCTACTCTACCCTCGGTACCCGTCTCGATTGCTCCCGGGGTAAGTGCGAAATGCACAATTTCGTGGTCCCTTTAACTTCCCTCTTCCATACTAGAGAACTCGGCCGTACAGTCTGGGCACGCCGACATGGGCTGGTCTGCCGTCACAGGATCCCGACAATCCGAGCAGTACTTGGGCTCAACCCAGTGGCCGACTATAAGGTAATGGCCATGTATTTGTCGGTACGTATTAGCCGATTCCGCGGATCCTCGACGGTAATGGCACAAAGTGCAAAGGACCAGATCGCCACTCTGGTCCACAAATGCTCTGATCTGCCAACACCTCCGATCAGGGATGCAGGCCAAGTATTCTAGTAGCTCCGGCTGGGTGGCCTCTCGATGGTGGTGGAAGGGGTCTCTCCGGTAAGTTAGCATACCCTTCCGCCGCTTCAGGCCGATGGTTTACATCGGATAGAGAGCCTGTTGCCGGACCTCCTCCTCATGAGGTGACTCCCGAGCTGGGGTCAAGGGGGGGTTTGGAGGATGAGAGACTGGTGGCGAGATGGTGCGGCTTGTCCTCACTCTGTCTCTCCGCCATTGCCTCCAGGTAAGGAAGGGTGTCGGGATCGCGATCGGAATGGTGCGGTTTGTCCTCACTCTGTTTCTTTCGCGGTCCCTGGGAGAGGAATGGAGGGCTGGCGGTGGGGTGGTGCGGCTCGGCCTCACTCTTCCTTTCCACCAGTACCTCCGGATTGGGAAGGATGTTGGGATCACGATCGGAATGGTGCGGCTTGTCCTCACTCTTTTCTTCTCGCGGCCCTTGGGATAGAGGGAAGGATGGGAGGTTGTGGAGCAGCTCGGAGATAGCGGCTTGTGGCAGCGGATGTTGGAGATCTGACGGCTCTAATTGGTGCTCCTCAATGACGCGGTCGATGAGCACCGGATCCGGAGCAGATTCCTCTGTTCGGTTGAGGAACCTTAAATTTCGTCGGCTTCTCCCGAGGAGAAGGAGACGTAACTGTTGTCATCGAAATTGTCCATTAAATTCCGAAAAAACACCTTTATTCGATCACTCGTAAATCAAGCCGTGGCCAAGGGAAATCCTGATTCGGGGTGCCGTAAGTCGTCGTAAATAAACAATGTTCTTGATCTCGAAGTCCTAT
>NW_022639719.1:175949-176058 GCF_010583005.1 Odontomachus brunneus
AATTAAACAAAGTTGCTAATTAACAAATTAATATCTCGGCAACCGAGGAACGTAGAGCCAAACAAATGACTGAATTGTTGTTCCCACGGCGCAAGCTTTCGAATTAACA
>NW_022639719.1:176068-176205 GCF_010583005.1 Odontomachus brunneus
ATAGCCAGAAACTAAGTCGCCTGGTACAGTAGTAATATCAGAAACTGAGTCGTCCGGTACAGTAGTACGGCCAGAGGACTGAACCGACTAATGCAGTAGTACGAACTGTGTGCTGAGCTGTCTAATGCAGTAGTATA
>NW_022639719.1:176479-178266 GCF_010583005.1 Odontomachus brunneus
TAGAGCTAAACAAATGACTGAATTGTTGTTCCCACGGTGTGAGCTTTTGAATTAAAGAAAGTCGCTAATTAACAAATTAATATCTCGGCAACCAAGGGACTTAGAGTCAACCAAATAACTGAATTGTTGTTCCTACGGTGTGAGCTTTTAAATTAAACGAAGTCGTTAATTAACAAATTAATATCTTGGCAACCGAGGGACGTAGAGCTAAACAAATGACTGAATTGTTGTTCCCACGGTGTGAGCTTTTGAATTAAACAAAGTCGTTAATTAACAAATTAATATCTCGGCAACCGAGGGACGTAGAGCTAAACAAATGACTGAATTGTTGTTCCCATGGTGTGAGCTTTTGAATTAAACAAAGCCGCTAATTAACAAATTAATATCTCGACAACCGAGGGACTTAGAGCTAAACAAATAACTGGATTGTTGTTCCCACGGCGCAAGCTTTCGAATTAAACGAAGTCGTTAATTAACAATTAAATATCTCGGCAACCGAGGGACTTAGAGCTAAACAAATAACTGGATTGTTGTTCCCACGGCGCAAGCTTCCGAATTAAACAAAGTCGTTAATTAACAACTAAATATCTCGGCAACAGAGGGACTTAGAGCTAAACAAATAACTGGATTGTTGTTCCCACGGCGCAAGCTTTCGAATTAAACAAAGTCGTTAATTAACAATTAAATATCTCGGCAACCGAGGGACTTAGAGCTAAACAAATAACTGGATCGTTGTTCCCACAGTGTGGACAGAGCAACCGAAAACAAATGAGGGAAAAAAGTTTTTCGTGCTCGCGTACGTCACGCAGGGATGTGACACTACAAGCGGGATCTACAGTCAGGATGACATCAATAAACTTCGCGACCACATCATGTTCCCAGCCGAGAAACCAGCTCTGTTGAACTCCGTCGCGAGAGGCATCACCGGCTACTCACACAGGGACGGCACCATCTCTATGTATAACCTCATGGATGAGGACACCCTTAATAAGATTGCCCAGAGTATAGCATCTAAACTCTGGGGAGGCTTCGTTACATTCGGGTCAGCTACTGCAGGAGTACTTGGAATTTTTATAATAATCCGTGTAATTAAAATCATTATAGATACCGCTATCCACGGATACGCCCTACATACAATATATGGCTGCAGTCTACATCTCCTAGGAGCTATATGGAGCTCACTCACCCACCTGTTACTCCACCTCACGCACAAACCACGACAGTTGAAAGAAAAGAACAATCTCAGCAACAACCCACAGAACAGTGGAGAAGAATCTCGACCAGTCTCAACTCAACCGACCATCGCAAGTAACGGACAAGCCACCGCCCCAGCCCCAAACCCTCTTAGTATAATCGCCTCGTAAACTGTTTCATATCACGAATTAAGCAAGCGAATCTCAGATTAAGAACAAATCCCTCCGAAAACATCGGAATTTGTCTTTAAAAGGGGGGAGGTGTAACGTCCCAGCCTAAAAAATCTTTAAATTTTCACGCCACTGCGATGCTTAAATGCCGCGTAGACCTGAAACCGATTTGCACTAACCTGAGAAGTAATATATAAAATATTTTATTCCAGCAAAAAATTTTACTAATTCAATTGTCAGAGACAGCTAAGAATAAAATCTAGTGCTAATAGGACACATGAGAAAAGCAAGGAAATAATTAGTAGAAAGCCATACATGACGAAGAAATTATTAAACGACTCAAATAACATAAGAATATTCGCGAAGCAAACTCGCTTAGGCACGAACGAACGCATTCAGTACTTGCATGACATCATCACACCG
>NW_022639719.1:178276-181619 GCF_010583005.1 Odontomachus brunneus
CCGAATTAAACAAAGTCGTTAATTAACAACTAAATATCTCGGCAACAGAGGGACTTAGAGCTAAACAAATAACTGGATTGTTGTTCCCACGGCGCAAGCTTTCGAATTAAACAAAGTCGTTAATTAACAATTAAATATCTCGGCAACCGAGGGACGTAGAGCTAAGCAAATTACTGAATTGTTGCTCCCACGGTGTGAGCTTTTGAATTAAACAAAGTTGCTAATTAACAAATTAATATCTCGACAACCGAGGGACGTAGAGCTAAACAAATAACTGGATTGTTGTTCCCACGGCGCAAGCTTTCGAATTAAACGAAGTCGTTAATTAACAATTAAATATCTCGGCAACCGAGGGACTTAGAGCTAAACAAATAACTGGATTGTTGTTCCCACGGCGCAAGCTTCCGAATTAAACAAAGTCGTTAATTAACAATTAAATATCTCGGCAACCGAGGGACTTAGAGCTAAACAAATAACTGGATTGTTGTTCCCACGGTGTGGACAGAGCAACCGAAAACAAATGAGGGAAAAAAGTTTTTCGTGCTCGCGTACGTCACGCAGGGATGTGACACTACAAGCGGGATCTACAGTCAGGATGACATCAATAAACTTCGCGACCACATCATGTTCCCAGCCGAGAAACCAGCTCTGTTGAACTCCGTCGCGAGAGGCATCACCGGCTACTCACACAGGGACGGCACCATCTCTATGTATAACCTCATGGATGAGGACACCCTTAATAAGATTGCCCAGAGTATAGCATCTAAACTCTGGGGAGGCTTCGTTACATTCGGGTCAGCTACTGCAGGAGTACTTGGAATTTTTATAATAATCCGTGTAATTAAAATCATTATAGATACCGCTATCCACGGATACGCCCTACATACAATATATGGCTGCAGTCTACATCTCCTAGGAGCTATATGGAGCTCACTCACCCACCTGTTACTCCACCTCACGCACAAACCACGACAGTTGAAAGAAAAGAACAATCTCAGCAACAACCCACAGAACAGTGGAGAAGAATCTCGACCAGTCTCAACTCAACCGACCATCGCAAGTAACGGACAAGCCACCGCCCCAGCCCCAAACCCTCTTAGTATAATCGCCTCGTAAACTGTTTCATATCACGAATTAAGCAAGCGAATCTCAGATTAAGAACAAATCCCTCCGAAAACATCGGAATTTGTCTTTAAAAGGGGGGAGGTGTAACGTCCCAGCCTAAAAAATCTTTAAATTTTCACGCCACTGCGATGCTTAAATGCCGCGTAGACCTGAAACCGATTTGCACTAACCTGAGAAGTAATATATAAAATATTTTATTCCAGCAAAAAATTTTACTAATTCAATTGTCAGAGACAGCTAAGAATAAAATCTAGTGCTAATAGGACACATGAGAAAAGCAAGGAAATAATTAGTAGAAAGCCATACATGACGAAGAAATTATTAAACGACTCAAATAACATAAGAATATTCGCGAAGCAAACTCGCTTAGGCACGAACGAACGCATTCAGTACTTGCATGACATCATCACACCGCTATGCGATGCGTCACCCAACCACTCGTACGGTCATCAAACGGTATACCGAAGCGTAGAGGGATCCCTTTGAAATTTACCGACCCGGGACCACCGTGTCGCTATGGAATTTGGCGCTGCGAGCCGACCGCCGTCGAAAGCCGCCGGGACCGACCGAAGCTCCCACCGGAGCCCTATAAGAACCGCGCATTTGTTCGGGAAATTTTTGAGTTCAACACATACGTACACTTATTTTAATTATTCGGGAGGAACTTGTAACGTCCCCGCCGAAAAAAAATTAAAAAATTAGATAATAACAAAATATATACAAAACTTTATAAAACCTATCACCAAAAAATATATAAAAATATAAAAACCCAAAAAGAAAGAATAATCTTAGTAATTAACACATTAAATATCTTTTAAAAACAATAGATTCGCAATATCCATTTAATACATATCTTATAATGAAAATATAATTCTACAAATTATCCATATAAAGTAAATACGCAGATAAATTAAACATATAATTTTGAGATAGCAAAGAAACGCTTTATATATATATTACTTCATTAATACTACAGTATCCGCTTTTAGTATTCATTCACAGCCCACTTAGTTATATTATCAATATTATATTCACATTATATTAACTCAAGTTATATTTAACGATATTCAAATGTAATAATAGACTCAACATAGTAGATACAAAAGAGAGCAATAAAACCCAAATAAAAATCTATAAAATATAAAATCAATAAGAAAATAAAAATATATAAAAAAAACTCAATAAAAAATACAAAATAAAATAAAATAAAATAAAATAAAAAAATATAAAATAAAGTGCTAAGATATATAAGATAAATATTATTATGGCCATAGAATTTACATCTTTCATATACTATATATATATATTTAATATATATAAGATGTAGTAAAAAGAAATCCATTATTTTTGCATGAAATTGAAGGCTTCATTTAGCATAGTTAGAATGATCCGATTTAGGTCAAATATGCACTGTTTTGTTCGATAACTTGTTGCCATTATGAAGGTAATTCCATTATGCCTGTCTCATAGAAACCCTTGTTCCTATTGGCAAAAAACTGGGACAGTCGATTTTCACAAGCTTCTTTTGAGGCGAATTTTTCACCAGCAAAATTATTCGCCATAGACAGGAACAGGTAATCACTTGGTGCCAGGTCCGGACTATAAGGTGGATGCATAAGAACCTCCCAACCAAGCTCCCGGAGCTTCTGGCGAGTCACTACCGATGTGTGTGGCCTGGCGTTGTCCTGATGGAACACAATTCCTCTCCTATTGGCCAAAGCTGGCCGCTTCTGGGCGATTGATTCCTTCAGACGGTCCAATTGTTGACAGTATAGGTGCGAATTAAGAGTTTGGCCGTTGGGGAGCAGCTCATAGTGGATGATTCCCTGCCAATCCCACCAAACACACAGCAAAGCCTTCTGACTGTCAATCTTGGCTTGGCCACCGTTTGCGCCGGCTCACTGCGTTTCGACCACAACCGTTTTCGCTTGACGTTGTGGTAAGTGACCCACTTTTCATCACCAGTCACCATCCGCTGCAGAAATGGGTCGATTTTGTTGCGATTCAGCAGCGATTCGCAGATGGAAATTCGGTCCATGAGTTTTTTGCGTTAACTCGTGTGTCACCCATACATCGAGCTTCTTTTTGTATCCAGCCTTATTCAAGTAATTCCAAACGATTTTTTGTGCAATGTTTAGCTCCTGGGCAATCGAAACAGTGTTTACATAATGGTCGGATTCGACGATTTCCATTATTTTATCGACATTTTCGACAATTG
>NW_022639719.1:181629-185563 GCF_010583005.1 Odontomachus brunneus
AATTCCAAACGATTTTTTGTGCAATGTTTAGCTCCTGGGCAATCGAAACAGTGTTTACATAATGGTCGGATTCGACGATTTCCATTATTTTATCGACATTTTCGACAATTGGCCTTCCAGAGCGTGGTGCATCTTTGACATCAAAATTACCGGAACGGAATCGACCAAACCAAAATTGCGCGTGATTGGCTGTTACAGTATCAGGACCATAAACACTTCACATTTACAGCCGCCTGGCTAGCGTTTTCGCCTTTATTGAAGAAACACTGTAAAATATGGCGTATTTTCTTTTTGCTGGTGTCCATCTTTGACGCGCACTCAAACAATACTGAGTCAAACAATCACAAAACTGTCTGAGAAGTTTTTTTAGTACAAAATCTTGTCTTTCTAACGCCATCTAGCGTAAACCGATCGCATTTATACAACGCGAGATACACATTACTAAAGCCATCTATTGGAAAAATAATAGATTTTTTTACTACACCTTATATTTCTCCACCACAAAATACAATATGATTACAAATATCCTTACATTAAATAAGTATCTATAAAATTCCGATACGATAAATTGAGTGCACGTAAAAATACATATACATACATATACGACAATAGCAGGATCAATAACAATAATGATAAATAATATACAATCATGAAATCACATACGTATATAATCATAAATTAACAATAAATATAATTAAAGCAGCAATAAACTAGATGAAGATGAGCAGTACAGGTTCCGTGTAACTTAATGCTACATATATATATAACCATATGTGGAGGTGGACTTAGGGAAGAGGCACGGACGATGAAAAGACTGCGAAAAACGTAGATCGATCAATGATCTAAACAACGGTTTTATCACAGAAACAGTTACACAAAAGAAGCGCAAAATGGCCGTCTCAACGGAACTGAGAGACGGCGCAAAGACTAGCGCGAGTGAGCCGCCCGTTGTCGCAGCCGACGGGACGGCACGGACGTCGTCACCGACCGAGCACGCACGTAGTGCCGAGAGGGCTGGCTGCGTCGAGGTGAACCGGGTGGCGGTCACGAGAGTCCGTACGCCGCGGGCGCGAAATATCAGCCGTGCAGAAGAGAACGTCCCAAGGTTGCTGTGTCTGTCCTACGTCTCTCTCGTCGTCGTCTCGTCCTCTCCGTATAACGTGCCGCGTGGCATCCCACGTAGGTGCGTCACGTGGGACCCCGTGTACGGCTTCGATAGGCCGGCGTTGAGCTCGCCGGCGCATGTCACGCCGGTGGCTCCAGGCAGCCAGCGCGGCGTCTCAGAAGACTGGTCGCGGCAGGAGATGCTGCTTCCTGCGGTTCGCTCCGCTCCCGGGAGATGGCACCCCCGGCAGCGGCGCGCGAGGCTCGACCTCCACACACACACACATATATATATATATATATATATATATTTATACTCACCCATATAATTTCTGCTAAACCGCTTCGTTTGTTACTTCCATGATAATTCACACCAAATGGCAAGGCCGATTTGGCCCGGCTCACTGATATCTACAATAAATAATATTTATTAATTATTCTATCTTAATATTATACTTTGCGTAGATTTTAGAAATTAGTAATAAGAAGAGAAGGACGAAAGAAGGAAGGAAAGGAATTTGAAGGTCGCCCTCCCTCTTTCCTCCTCCTCAATCCTCTTTACGAATTTACAGTTAAAAGAAAATGGCAAAATCGCTTTTCCGTTACGTAATAGTAGCAACTTTTTTCAAATGTTTTACTTTGCATTATTTCATATACTTATGCTATATATATGAAACGTCTTATTATGAAAACAATTAATAAAATTGAAAAATCTAGCTAATAACAAAATAATCTCTTTACTTACAAAAGATTTTACAATGAAAACTATGAGAACTAGATTTTTTATATTCTCATGACCTTCACGTATACTACCAAGGTCATTGACAGACTCAAAATACGAAAATTTAATTATCAAAATGATTTATACTTTGAACAATGAATCTATATAGTTACAAGTAGTAATACGGCCTCTCGATCAATCGATTAACAATTTAATACACTTTTCAATATTCATATATACTCCCATATATATATATATATATATATATATATATATATATATATATATATATCGGCCAGTGGCCGAGCTGAGGGCCTTGAAAAGGGCTCGGGGCCAGCGTTCACATGACCTTACCGAATACTGGGTGTCCCATTTAAAAAAATCATCTTGACCTCCACGTGACCTCCACGGTACCCGTCAAGGTCAATCAGCGTAGCCCATTCGGTAGGTCTTATGGAGTCTTACAACTTTTATCCGAAACATTTTTCCATCATACCCACCGTTTGCGAAATAATCGGCCGTGTCCGAACTTTTGTCATGCAAACACTAATACTCGCGTAAAGGTCACCGCCAGGGTGTTGGAAGGGCTCATGCCCATGGTTTTGGAAAGGGCTCGGCACCAGCTTTCACATGACCTTACCAAATACCGGGTGTCCCATTAAAAAAAAATAATCTTGACCTCCACGTGACCTCCACGGTACTCGTCAAGGTCAAACAAGGGTTACCAGTTGATTGTCGGAGTGGTCAGATCGATGGCCCTGTATGGGGCCCCGGTCTGGGCTCGCGACCTCCGAGCGTCTCCCCATAACAGAAGAGCTCTTCTGCAAATGGGGAGACACATTGCCCAGAGGGTGGCGCGAGCTTACAAGGCCACTTCGGCGGAGTCGGCGCATCTCCTCGCGGGGGTGCCCCCGTTTGATCTCCTGGCGGAGATGTACGACGAGACATATCGTCGTACACGCGACATCCGCCAGGAGGTCCGTGTCGGGGCATCACGCGTGAGAGACAGGGCGGTCAAGATGATGAAGCACCAGACCTGGCGGTCTCTTCTGATCAAGTGGCAACGCCACTTGGCGAAGTCGGAAAACGAGACCGTCAGGGCTATCCGGCCAGTCTTCGATGGTTGGCTGGATGGTTGCAGGGGTCTCACCTTCTGGGTGACGCAGGTACTCACCGGACATGGATGTTTCGGTAAGTACCTGCACAAGATAGGGCGTGAAGACGCGGCACGGTGCCGCGCCTGCAACTCCGCCCCGGACACGGCGGCTCATACCCTGCAGGACTGTCCCGCATGGGCGGGCCAACGCCGTGTGCTGAGGGCGGAAATAGGGGGAGATCTCTCACTGCCGGCGATAGTCCGCGCTATCGTCGGCAGTGAGGAGAGGTGGCAAGCCCTCTCCTCCTTTTGTTCGGACGTCATGTCCGAAAAGGAGGAGAGGGAGCGAGAAAGAGAGGAGATGGGGGACCCCACGCATGGCCCTAAAAGGCAGAGGAGGAGAGGGAGAGCGAGGGGTCCCGGGGCACCGCCCCCCGACTCGTCGTCGTCAAACCCGTCTTCGGATGTGGTTGGCGGCGGCGACCCCGGGGGCGGGGCCAATCGAGGGGCAGTTGCGCGAACTGCCTCACCGACGACAAGGGCGCGGGCTCGCGCGGCCCTTACACCTTCGCCGGCGGGCGGGGGTCGGGGGGGGGTTGGTTGATCCCGGATGACGGGGGCGGGGGGAGAGGGACGACTGAGGACTCAGCCACCTCCCTGCTCTCCCCCCCGTACATCGGCCAGGAGGTCCGAGGGGGTTACCCTCCCTCGGAAGAAGGATGGGTGACGGACTAGTCCGCCACAAAAAGGCGGTTGGTGGTGGGGAATGGAACCTTGGCTCCCCTCTCCCCGCAAGAGACGAGGAGTAAGAGGGGAGGGAGGTATAATCCCCCCTCCTCTCGAGGAGATTCGGGAGTGGGACATAGTCCCACTCACCGGAGGAAGCCCCCTGCGGGGGGACAAAGGTCCAAGGACCTAAGTCCACGCCCTGCAGGGGCACGGGGGGGCGAAGTGTCCGGCGGGGGCCGGCCTTCGCTCCGACCCCCAAGAGTAGGGCGGTGTGTCCGGGAGGG
>NW_022639719.1:185573-185657 GCF_010583005.1 Odontomachus brunneus
ATTCCGAGAAAATCAGCCGTGTCCAGACTTTTCGGACACCCTGTATATACAGGGTGAGTCATCTGAATCTATCACCTCCAATAA
>NW_022639719.1:185667-185809 GCF_010583005.1 Odontomachus brunneus
TTCATCTTTTGGTTATCTTGTCTTAATGCTTTTTTTGCGCAGAATAGTGAGACAAATTAATTAGCTTAAAAAAAAAACAAAAAAATTTTTTACATAAATATATAAAAATCTTTTTGTGCTTTTTTTAAGCCAATTAATTTGT
>NW_022639719.1:185846-186148 GCF_010583005.1 Odontomachus brunneus
GGAAACCCCCCTTTTTGACACCGGAAAATGAAAAAGCGAAAAATTTTACGTTCAGATATAACTTTGGCTGTTTTAAAATTTTCAAGATGGCGGACGAAGATGGCGGAAAAAATTTTAGTCAACCGATTTGCACCAAATTAAGTTTACGAGGGTTTTTGGGGTAGCTGATCACGAATCTGAAGTCAGATTTGCAAAATTCAAAATAGCGGATCCAAGATGGCGGACCAAGATGGCGGACGAAATTTTTAGCCGAAATTAATAGAAATTACTACTCTTAGCACTACCCAGGAACAACGGCGTGG
>NW_022639719.1:186158-186343 GCF_010583005.1 Odontomachus brunneus
TATACAGCGTGAATATTATATACCGGAACACCTGAATATCTAGAAAACAAAGCGTTGTATAAAAAAATGTTAAATACAAAAATTGTATGGTTTAAAAAGATCTATTTTATGATATTAGCAGTTTGACCTTGAGTTGCGTCATAAAGATCAGGTCAAGGTCACAATGATGTTTTTAAATGGATACC
>NW_022639719.1:187658-187904 GCF_010583005.1 Odontomachus brunneus
TAAACAATTACGTTTGATTTAGGATTTATAATTATTGTTATAATAATAGAGTTTTATTCCTTTTCTTTCTTACTCACTTCTGCATAATTGAAAAATTTACTATTTAAATTGCTTAAATTTAAAAATTCCAAACATACATACAGGGTATGTAGGTAATTACATTCACAAGTTACCTTTCCAGAATGTCTGATTATAGGGGTGTATATCAGTTAGACACGGGGCAATTGGACACAGTCCAATCACAAG
>NW_022639719.1:188194-188530 GCF_010583005.1 Odontomachus brunneus
TACGTACCTTTTTAAATGCCAGTTACAATGACAGATGGATTGGACGAAGGGGTCCAGTTGAATGGCCTCCTTGCTCACCAGATCTGACGTCGCCTGATTTCTTTTTATGGGGATACTTGAAAAATGTTGTTTTTGCTGAACGGCCAACCACAAGAGTTGATTTTATGGACCGCATTCGTAGAGCTTGTGCAGCCATTCCTAGAGCTACCCTGCTTAGAACTGTGGATAGTTTTCAAAATAGATTGCAGTTATGCCTCGAAGCCAACGGAGGTAATTTTGAACAATTACTCCGTGGGTAATTCATTTAAATTACAGTGTCAGTGAGAGGCAAGGGGA
>NW_022639719.1:188934-193630 GCF_010583005.1 Odontomachus brunneus
TATATATATATATATATATATATATATATATATATATATATATATAAGTGTGTGTGTATGTGTGCATTAATGCGTATATATATGTATGTATATGTGTATATGTATATGTATACATGTTTAAATACGCGTTTTTGCATCTTTAATAATTAAAAAAACAATAATATTAAAAGAATGTGACCTGAACAAAAATTGCTCAACTTTTAAAACACTACATGAATATTATACTAATAAATCAATTTCAATGTTTAAATATCTCAGTATCTCTACTACCCTCTCTCAAGCGTATAAAATTGTAATTTAGGAAAACCATTGTGAATTATTTCTACACATAAAACAGCGTAGATAATAATATAACTAAAAGCAAATTTATAACAATTATGAATGCAATGCGAACAATTAGATTTAAGTTATGCGTCACACGCGAACAATTAAATTTATAAGTCGTACGTCACATCTAAACTATGAAAATGATGCAAACCAAAGGTGACAATGTCCAAAGGTGCACCGATAATCCTTATCTTCCCATAACATCCGGCAGCTCTTTTAATAAAGTCGCAGCAAATTCTCCTGACACCTACTCATCACTCCTACTTCACCGTCATCCTACCATTGTTACGGTCCTCTATAAAAGTCCCCATCCCCTTGAGTCTGTCACTTCTTTTTAATCGTCAGCTTCAGTTCATTCGCGAAGTTCAGTTCATTTTCATTCAGCTCGTTTTTTCTCAATCAGTCATCTCACCTCGTTTTCGATTTAGAACCAAGTCAAAATTATTCAGCTCATTCTTATATCCATTCAAATTAGTATCGGTTGAGCCAAAGATAGTGAAGTCGGAACGGAGCCGAGGCAGCCGAAAACATCTCACGACTCACTCAAGGCTTCCCTCTTTTTTTACACACTCGCACTCCTGCATCCTCTCCGGTGTAGTCAGGACATTGGACGATCATTGGATAAGCAGATCCACGTTTGTGTGTCATCTAAAATCGTAAATTTGTATTACTTTTATTTCAATAAACGTTTGCTTCCCGACTTAGCGTTGGATTTTGTTTGAACAAACGCGGCGCTTTTACTTTATTTTGAACTATACGGACGCGTGAAAGGATTATTTTGAATATCTGTCGCCCACATATTTGAGTGCAATTCCGAAATTATTAAAAAGGAAGATATAATTAAAATTTTATTATTCTCATTGTTATTCTCTATCTAATTCTTACTATTTTCATTTTTTTTTCTTAAATTAATTAACCGTTTACTATCACCATCGTTGAACTTTTCCAAATCAATCAAACTCTTATTATTATTTCTCCAAATCGATTAAAAATCGCGATAACACTTTATAATTCTATTTGGCTCGCAACTCTAGGGCAACGCTTGTCAGTCTAATCTACCCTCTCCTAATTCTCACTCCCTGGTGCGTGTATATATTTATTCCGCATATCAGTAATAAATTCTTTATTTATTTTATTTTCCTTTTATCCTGGATACTGTCCCTGGTGAGCGTACTCTTTTTTTTTTTTTTTTTGTTAAAGCAGGGGAAATGCATTACGCACATCCCCCAGGGATTGACGACCCCCGGGAGGCAGTGTGGGACTTCCCCCCCCGCAGCTAATTGGCGGGGGGGGGGGCTACCCACTAAAACTCCTGCCGGGTCCCTTTTTCGGCAGCCGTAACGCGAGCGCCCCGGGAAGCTTTTCGCATCCTTCCGGGGCGCCCCCAGCCGCCAGAGGCTTTCGCCGTCCGTTCTCGGGTCGGAAGGTAGGTGCCGACATACTTGACGACACTGTTATAATCGCGAATAGTATCAGCGCTTTCGAAACACTTCTCGAGGAATTGTTTCGATTGTGCCACAACAAGGAAGCGGATGTGCAAGTGCGGCGATAAGCACCACCTTGCACATTGCGCATTGAGGACCTCAATTCCAAACGCATTACACTATTACCAAATATGGTAATGTTCTTGTCGCCAGGCACCCCCTCCGACAAGCCTAAAACAATATTATAAAAGAGCGGAGAAGACCGCCCGCGTCAGACTTAACACCTCGGTCTTTCGCCGCGACATACGCGACCAACGCGCGGTTCGCACATTAATAATAAGTACGGGAGTAGTAATTAAAACACATACAAGTGTACTTAACAAATATACCTTTTTATATTTAAAAACTACAAGAAGTAGTCACATTGTCTACTACATTTTATCCACCGCCACACACCCTGCCGCGCCCGCATCACCGATCTCGAACTCTTTTTCGTGTCCTGGCAACACGGGCACGACAATTTGGTGGCAGCGGTGGGATCGGTGTCCGCCGGGTCAGGACCTACCTGTGAACAGAAAGTGAATTACGGGTAAGAAAAGGGTGGTGTAAGTGACGAAGAAAGAAAAAATTCAACAGAGAAATCATCGGAGCTAACTAGTGGACGTCGGAGATACGTCTACTGACAAAAACGCTACCGGGTATCTCAAAAAAGAGCGAGAAGCTACAAGACCGAGAAGAAACAACTACTCCATAAATACATTAGACGACAAGTCTATAAAAAAAAAGAAGAAAAATTTGGAGAGAGCTCAAAAAGTCATTGAGAGCCCTCCGAAACAACATAAGGGAACCACAAGGCTAACGGAGACGGCAGAGGACAGCGGTAATCGATGAAAGACGAGCAGCAGCGTAATCAAGGCGACCGTCGGAGCTACGGCCTACGATACTACGTTGTCAGCGACACCGGAGCCTACGGCGAATGCACCAGCGGCGACCGCGACCTGCCCAACGCCACTGACCCAGTAACGAGCGACGACTTGCCGACTCAACCAAAACACGATGAGCCGTGACAACGTTATTGTAAGTCGAGAAACTATTGTAACCTAAGCGATTAGGTTTATGCGAGCGAACACGTAAAGGCGTGAATATCGAGCGAAAACGGTACTCCTAGCCGACCTATATTAAATCAATCGTGGCTACACAGCGCACCAGCGCGATTAACTATCGAATACCTATCAAATCCCAACGAGACAGTTGCCGAAGTTTTAGATGACGTACGTGAAACATTAGAGCTTGTGCGTCGTGTATTAGATTATTCGGATGAAACCGAACGCGAATCTCCTGAGCACGTAATCGCCGAACGTGAATTCCCTTTCGGAGAGATAGACCAAAGCATATTACCGGACGGGCAAGTTACAAACGACACCCGACGTACAAGACCCGCGCATATTTACCCTCACACAGTACCATTAGCGACGTCTGGCAAAGAGGAGATTTCTCTTTAACTTCTTACGATAGTTGTGTATTCGATCCATTTGACGAAATGGCCACCGGGCAACGCGACGAAACCCTACACGCGGCGGAAAACGAAAGAGATCAGGAAATCTCTCGCCCCCGCGGGGCTCTACTACGAGAAGAGCCGTTGAGCGAAGTAAACGATCCTCAACCAGGACTTAGTAGAATTCGACGCGACGTTGACGTATATAATAATGCTAACGAGCAATTATTAGCGCGTATAGAAGACTTGCGCGATACTATATATACAAATGCAGCCCTACTAACTAACTCTCGCATAGACGACCCACAAAATATAAGAAACGCTAACGTAGATACTGGACGATACCCTCCAGACAGACGAGGACAAGGTCCCAATGACCATTTCCCAGACGGGTTACCCCCGATTAACGAGGATCGATCCTGACGCATCAGGGAGGCGCGAGATCAGATCCCCATATTCAATGGCACGCAGGATGATAAACTAATAGAATTCCTAACGGCGTGTGAATACGCGTTTGAGCTGATACACCCTGCTGACGAATCTACATTAATCCGAGCAGTAATCTGCACCAAACTAAAGGGAATCGCCCTAACGGAGGTTAAAAACCGAAACATTCATACCTTTGCTGTCCTAAAGGATGTGTTAGAAAGATGTTTCATGAAAAAGAAATCAATAACTCGACTACTTCGAGACTTTAACAATTTGCATCAAAAGCCTGGAGAAGATGCACGAACTTACGGAAACCGTGTAGAATCATTAACCACGGATCTATTCGAGGCCGGAACAGAGGGGGATCTCTACTCTCCCACGCAGAAACTAGGCATTCATTTCTTTTTTAAATCATTAGCCCTAATCAACTATCAACTAGGACTAAACGAAAGGCTACAAACAATAGTTCGGTCCCGTGCACCCGCGACTTTAGCCGAGGCAATAGCAGGGGCAATAGAGGAAGAAAGAATTAAAGGAACCCTGGAGACTCCTGCACGCACCTACGAAATAAATCGGTATAACCGAAGCTTTCTCGCGAACATTAAACGAGAAAATTCTATAATACAATGCCAAAAGTGCGGAAAATTAGGGCATCAGGGACGCAAATGCCGTAGCAGTCGATATGGCAATCGGTTCGTTTTGCCTAAACCAGCAGTAACCTCTCGCGTGAATGCGACCGACACATAGTGCACACGATGCAAGAAAAACGGACACACTCGCGATAGCTGTTGGTACATACACGGGAAGCCGACCGAGACACGGGACACCGCGCGTGACTACCGTAGACCCTCGCGGCCAGTGACTATCACTGCGGTAAATACAGATAAACCAGCGACGTCGCGCAGAAACGGGAACGTCCGATTTATTAATGATACAGAAGGAGAAATAAAAAAGGAGCAAAATCGCGTGCGCGACTACCGCGTAAATCAGATCCGCCGAAACTTACATAAAAACGCAGGAT
>NW_022639719.1:193640-195148 GCF_010583005.1 Odontomachus brunneus
AATTTACATAAACGCACAAGATTCGACTTAGTCATCTTGCCGATAAAGGAGGTGAAGCAAAAGAAAATACCTTTTCTCGTTGACACGGGATCCGCAATAAGCCTCGTAAAGATACGAACGCTGGACGATGATACCCCTATGACTGCAGAAAAACTGACACTTACGGGTATCACCGGACATAAAGCCTACACGATAGGAAAAATAATCGCCACAGTCAACGTAGGAAACCAGCGCCGAAGATTCGAACTATATGTTGTACAGGATGATTTCCCAATCGAGCACGAGGGAATATTAGGAATAGATTTCCTTCGTAAACACCGCGCTAATCTTGATTATAAAACAAGAACAATGATGATTTCCGGACAAAGGTTATCGCTGATACCACAGCAAACGTATAACCTTCCCGCGCGCAGTGAAGTGATAATACGCGCCGCGGTGAACATAAATCGAGTAAGGGTAATCCCAGCTGAAGAAATTTCGCAAGGAATTTTTATTGGAAATTGTCTGGTAGAACCTGACAATTACACATGTCCTGCAACGGTAAATACTACCGACAACATTGTCGAAATAGCTACACCGTATGTAATATTAGGAGATACTTCGAAATATGATACCGCGGAGATAAACATGCTCACAACAAAACAAAGCAATAAACTGACAGCGCGAACAGAAATATTGAACCAACAATTAAGATTGGAGCATCTAAACAACGAAGAAAAAAAACTAATACATGAAGTTTGTGAGGAGTATAATGATGTATTCTTCCTCGAAGGAGATAACTTCACGTATACCGCGGTGGTAAAGCATCAAATTACCACGCGAAGTGACGCCGCGCCGGTGAACGTGCGACCATATCGCCTGCCGGAGAAGCATAAAAAAGAGGTAGACAAGCAAATACGAAAAATGCTTGACAATAAAATAATAAGAACCAGCAATAGCCAGTGGAATGCACAGTTATTAGTAGTACCGAAAAAAGGGATGCCTCAGGAGAAACGAAATTAAGAATCGTAGTTGATTTTCGAAAGTTAAATGATTTAACTATAGGGGATTCCTTCCCTTTACCTAATATCAGCGACATTTTAGATCAGCTGGGAAACGCAAAATATTTCTCTACCCTGGACCTTGCGTCAGGATATCATCAAATACAAATGACAGAAAGGGATAAATGTAAAACAGCCTTTTCCACACCTACGGGACATTACGAATTTAATAGAATGCCTTTCGGACTAAAAAATGCACCAGCTACTTTTCAACGACTGATGAACATTGTTTTAACAGGATTACAAGGATTAAAATGTTTAGTATATCTAGACGACATAGTAATATATGGGAATAGTCTTGAAGATCATAATAAAAAACTTGTCAGTGTATTGCACAGAATACGGCAATGTAACCTAAAACTCCAACCGAATAAATGTGAGTTCCTTAGGAAAGAGGTAACCTATCTAGGACATATAATTTCGGAAAAGGGAATCCTACCAGACCCAAAGAAGATAGAGGCCATAACA
>NW_022639719.1:195158-205555 GCF_010583005.1 Odontomachus brunneus
TGCACAGAATACGGCAATGTAACCTAAAACTCCAACCGAGTAAATGTGAGTTCCTTAGGAAAGAGGTAACCTATCTAGGACATATAATTTCGGAAAAGGGAATCCTACCAGACCCAAAGAAGATAAAGGCCATAACAAATTTTCCAAGACCTAAAAAAACTAGACATTCATTCATTTATAGGTATCGCAGGTTATTACAGAAGATTCATTGAGAATTTTTCAAAAATAGCACGACCCCTGACCAAACTTACGTAAAAGGATGAAAAATTTGAATGGGGTCAACAACAACAAATGGCATTCGCTAAGTTAAAAGAAAAACTAACCACCACACCGGTATTACAATATCCGAATTTTGAGAAGGAATTCGTCGTAACAACTGACGCATCCGATCATGCAATCGGAGCTATTGTATCGCAAGGCCGAATAGGAGAAGATAACCCGATAGCTTATGCAAGCCGCGTATTATCACGCGCGGAACAAAATTATAACACAACGGAAAAAGAACTGCTAGCGATAGTCTGGGCAGTTCAACATTTCAGACATTATATCTACGGAACCAAATTTAAAATAGTTACGGATTACAAACCACTAGTCTGGCTGTTCAACGTTACAGATGCTGGATCCAGACTAATAAAATGGAGACTAAAACTAGAAGAATATGACTACGAAATAATTCACAAAGCGGGGAAAACAAACGTGAACGCAGACGCGTTAAGTAGATACCTCCCCGTATCAATATTATAAACTAGCACTCTAGAAGAAGAAGAAGAAGAAGAAGAAGAAGAGGAAGAGGAAGAAGAAGAGGAAAAAGAAGAAGGAAAAGAAGAGGAAAACAATACGAATTCACATAAAACACAAAATTATACAAAAAGAGAAAAAGAACGAATACTTTACGAATATCAGGATGCACCATTGGGAGGGCATCAAGGAATACAACGCACTTTAAAAAGAATACGAATGAACCACAATTGGAAGGGAATAATAGAAGATGTAACGCAATATATCAAAAGATGCAAATTATGCCAAAAGAATAAATTAAGCCTACAGAAAAAGTCATCAATGATAATTACTGACACACCTACTAAGCCGTTCGAAAAATGCGCCCTAGATATTGTAGGACCGCTGACGATAACAACTAAAGGAAATAAGTATATCCTAACATTCCAGGATAATTTAACAAAATTCAGTAAAGCTATCCCAATACCTAATCAAGAGGCGACAACCGTCGCGAAAGCATTTGTCGAAAATATAGTGCTGGAATATGGGATACCAGAAAAGGTATTAACGGATCAAGGTACCAACTTTCTCAGTAAAATATTTAGAACAGTATGCAAATTACTAAAAATTGAAAAGTTTCAGACCACCGCGTACCATCCACAGAGCAACGGAGCACTGGAAAGATCGCATAGAACACTCGCGGAATACCGACCCTACATAAATAACGACCAAACAAACTGGGATGAATGGATCCCATACGCGATTTTTACCTATAACACAACTCCGCACACAACCACGAAATATACGCCATTTGAACTGGTATACGGGTATCAAGCAACCCTACCATCATCTATACTAACAACGCCAAAGATCACGTATAGCATCGACGATTACGCACAGGAAATAAAACAACGGCTCCGAACAACAAATCAAGTAGCCCGAGAACACGTTAAGGAAGGAAATGCAAAAAGCAAAAAATATTATGATCGAACAGCTAAAGGAACTGTACTTGACATAGGAGACCAAGTACTATTACACGATGAAATAATACGACGAGGAAGATCGAAAAAGCTAGATGCAATGTGGATAGGACTCTACGAAATAATTCAGAAGCACGGAAATGAAAATTACACAATAAAACGGGGCCGACGAACGCTACGCACGCACGCGAATCGCATAAAACTATACATAGAAAACTAAAACTTACCGACGAGGCGGCACACCCCTACCGCGTCCACGTAATATGCTGGGCCAGTGTGTAGAGGCCCGGGATGGTACAGCGAGGGGCAGGGTTTCCACCTCGGAAGTATTAGCGCCACCGTTTCCATGACCTCTAGGAGGTCGACGTGAAATCATGCCGGATTGACCCCCTGGGGGGAGGCGACGCGCCTCCTCGCCGTACAAGACGACGGGCGGCGAAAAAGGCGCCGTCGGGGCAACTTCCTGCGGCAGGAAGAACTCCGAGCACGATGGGCAATCCCACTGGAGAAATAAACAAACAAAATATAAAAACACCACACCACAAAACCATACACAAGAAGAAAAAGTCACAAAACACAAATGACACTACCACTAAGCATGCGGGACAGGACATACGAGTGGGCGACATCCTGAATGAAACTAACAGAGCTAAACAAAGCTAAATAAGAGGTCCCCCCAACGCAAACAAACAATTTAGAAATAAAGAAAGAAGGAGGCATTTTTATCCCACACGAAACACGATCAGAACAGGAAAAGGGGATCATATTTACCTAAACACCCGACCCAATATACTTACAGGGCATTCAGCCTGATAAGGAGTACGAGCCTCAGGACAAACGGGTTGTAAGCAGAAACCCCATTCGAAATCAACGAATTCCTACACACACCTGGTGTGTATTATGACACGCAAGGACGATTACACCAAATAGTTTCAGCATGGAAAACTCTCATCAAAATGGATATACATTCAATAGATGTTAGACGAAATTAAATACAAGGATACCTCAACAGCGCAGAAAGAATTTGCAATTAACAAAAGAAGACAAGTACCATATGGCAAATATGCGATAACCTACGTGAAGTAGTACAGAAAAACTTTGACCGTATACAGAACATGACGGAACTCATACACAGCATATACAAAATTTTCACATACGCAAAACGAGGGATAATAGACGGAATAGGCACAAAAGCAAAATCATTGTTTGGCGTAATGGACGCAAATAACGAGAAAACAATAACCGAACAAATAGACCTATTACACAATAAGCAGGAAACCTTACAACACGCAGTGACAAACCAATTAAAAATTATTAATACAACAGTCCACCACCTTGATAACCTCGAAAAAACTTTAGAGACTAACGAAAAAATAATATGGAATAGCATAACACAACTTTATACAGGTGAAGTTGGACTCACATTAAGACAACAAATAGACGAACATTTTACAATACTAAACGCTTTACTGGATGATCTGGTACGTGACCAAGACGACATAATTTACTATTTAGATAAAATAAAATCAGGAAACTACCGACAAGATTAACACCAATAGACAGTATCATATCTCAGCTGAAGGAAATATCCATACACGTACCAAAAGGCACACATTTCCCGTTTACACTTAGGAAAGAGAACTGGGTAGAAATCGAATAATTCTGCACAATCAGCGCGTATTATAAAGACAAAAATATTTTCACTATATTAAACTTACCTCTCATAGCTTATCCAACATACAAAATAATCCATGTACACCCGTTTCCTGTATATAGTCACGACAATATTTTTGTTTTAACTGAAGTCACACACACTAAAATCGCAGTTAGTCAGGAAACAAACACATACATGATATTACGCGAAAACGAATTAGCTGAATGCATAAAATACAGGAACCATTATACTTGCCCGCAAAGAAACGCAATATTCAGAATCAATAAATAATCACCGTGCGAAATCCTAATGTACACAACGCTAAAAAGTATAACAAATTGCCAGAAAAAATATATCTCGGCAAATCACACGTTTATTATCGCGCTAACACAAAAGAACGCGTGGCTATATTCCACGAGCAGCGAGCAAACCGCTCACATCCAATGTCGCGACCAAACATATTACAGAAAAATCAACAAAACGGGACTAATAAACATTAAAAAACAATGCAAATTAACAGTAGAGGATATTATATTACAAGCACAAGGTACCGTAGAAAACACGTTCATACAAACACACATACTAGAATACAACATAACATTAGAACAAGAATACATAAACACAATTAAATATAAAAACGAAATACTACATGTGAAACCGAACAAAATAATACAAAATCCATCGGAATTAGCGGAACTCAGTAATATGATAACACAAACGTATTATAATTTAGAAAATGGATCAAACTCCTTGACGTATTACAAAAACATAATTTATACAACAGCATCAAGTGGAATAACGATAATAGTAGTAATTATATTAGTAATAATTGTAATAAGAAAAATAAAACAGAAAGCAGACCCACCAGTAATAGTAGAACGAAACAGTCAGCGAAATACAAGAACACGTGCTAAACCGATAATACCCACAATTCCTGCGGTAGCACACAGACACAGCTTATACGAATAAGATATAAACAATGGGTGTATATCAGTTGAACACGGGGCAATTGGACACAGTCCAATCACAAGTCGCTGTTCCAAGGGACCCTACAAATGTTTCTAATCACACGCTGTGATTGGCTGTGTCCAAATGCACCGTGTCCAAGTGCACCGCTCCCATAAACAATACACGATTGTAATTACATTTATATACGGGAAAACAAATTTGTAACACGAGTACAAAATAATAAAGTATAACAAGTACAAACGATTATAACTATAATTGTAAACGGAAACAAACGAAAAAATGTATGTAGAATAAGAATGCGAAAACCTCTCTAGACACTCCGTTTTCTTTTCCCAAGGAGGGGAGGGATGTTATAATCGCGAATAGTATCAGCGTTTTCGAAACACTTCTCGAGCAATTGTTTCGATTGCGCCACAACAAGGAAGCGGGTGTGCAAGTGCGGTGATAAGCACCACCTTGCACATTCCGCATTGAGGACCTCAATTCCAAACGCATTACACCATTACCAAATATGGTAAAGTTCTTGTCGCCAGGCACCCCCTCCGACAAGCCTAAAACAATATTATAAACGAGCGGAGAAGACCGCCCGCGTTAGACTTAACACCTCGGTCTCTCGCCGCGACATACGCGACCAACGCGCGGTTCGCACATTAATAATAAGTACGTGAGTAGTAATTAAAACACATACAAGTGTACTTAACAAATAAACCTTTTTATATTTAAAAACTACAAGAAGTAGTCACATTGTCTACTACATTTTATCCACCGCCACACACCCTGCCGCGCCCGCATCACCGATCTCGAACTCTTTTTCGTGTCCTGGCAACACGGGCACGACAACACCAACGACCCCCTCCCCAAACGCTCCATGGGGTGTGGGGGAGTATGCTCCCTCCGGCCGTTCCGTCGCATAGCCGCGCGGCGCGGGACCCCACGCCGCGCGACCCATTCCTCCTTGGGAAGGGGCGGGGCCGGTTCGCCACCCGGTTACCCGCCCCTTATGCCATTGGTACCGGCCGACTTACAGGGGGGTGGAGCAGGCTTGTGTCGGCCCCCTCCCCCCTGTGGTCAGGACCCTCCTATCCCGGGAGAGGAGGGGAGCGGCAACGAGTGCGCCCGCGATGCCCCCTCCCCCGAAGGATGGCCGCGCATCGCCGCCACCTTACCCACTCTCCCTCGCCAGCCGCTCCAGGCGCCACCGCCGAGTCTTGGCGGCACCTGTCGCGGACGGAGGGACTGGAGCCGCCGCCTGCGGGCTTCTAGTGTCCTAGCAGCGGCGGCCTCCCTCCTCTGGTGTTTCTCTTCGC
Organism: Odontomachus brunneus; assembly: GCF_010583005.1. Lineage (NCBI taxonomy): Eukaryota > Metazoa > Arthropoda > Insecta > Hymenoptera > Formicidae > Odontomachus > Odontomachus brunneus. Next base: position 200,786 of record NW_022639719.1, read on the forward strand.
GTCGCCTCCTCCGCTGGGGAGGCGGCCCGACGGGCGCAGCCGGCGCGGCTCCTGGAGAGGGTGGAATAACCCTTCCCGCCACGCCGACTTGCGCCCTCCTTCTCGGTGCCGGCACACCCCGTTGGTGTGCCGGCCGAGGGCGGGGGGCGCGGCGAATTCGCCGACTTCCCACAACCATTTCCCCCCGTCTGGCCGTCTCCTGCTCCTCCTTCTGCGACATAACTTCTTCGCAGAAGGAGGTGACAGCTGACCAGGCCTCTCGCCCCCTAGCATGGCCCTGGTAAGGGCCGGGGGCAGGAGGTCCACTCCCACCACGCTTGCAAGAACACGGCGCTGTCCCTCCCACGCCGGGTATTCGCCCAGCGTATGTTGCGCCGTGTCCTCAGCCACATCGCAATGGTGGCAGCAGCTGGTGCGCTCCTTCCGGACGACCCTATGCAGGTACTCACCGAAGCAGTTATAGCCGGTGAGCATCTGGGTCGCCCGGAATGTGAGATCTCCGTGTGCCCTGCCTGCCCACTCCTGTAGGCAGGGCAGGATGGCATTGGCGACCCTATTCCCGGAGCGGCCCGTCGCCTCCTCCAGCTGCATCTTCCAGCGGAGGAGGAGGCGTTGTCGGGCCTGCTCCCTAGCGAGGGCTATGGCCCTGGCCAGTTCCGTCCCGTTGTTGGTCCCCCGACGGAGCTCCCCAGTACGCCGATTTTTCGGCGTACATCATAGCAAGGAGCTCCACCGGAGGGATTCCTGCCAGGGCCGTGGCCGCCGCCTGCGACGTGGTCATATAGGCCCGGACGAGGCGAGTGGCCAAAAACCTTTGGGCCCGGCGGACCATTTGTTGGATCCGCCGGGACCCGGCCATCTCCCCCGCCCAGATCGGAGCCCCGTATAGGGCCACCGAATGGACCACGTTCGCAAACAGCCGCCTAGCCCGCCTTTTCGGGCCTTTCGCGACGTTGGGCAGGAGGGCACCCAGCGCACCCGCCATCCTGTTCAGCTTGGGGGTTAACACCTCAAAATGTTTCTCAAACCCCCAAGCGCCATCCAGGGTGAGCCCGAGGTACTTCATCTTGGTATCCACCCTCAAGGAGATCCCGCCGATCCGGAGCTTTAATCGAGGTGGTCTCCCCCTACTTGCGTCATGAAAGAACAAAGCTTCCGTTTTCGGGGGAGACACCTTGAGACCCATGCTCCGGATGGAGTGCACCACCTGGTCGAGGGCCAGTTGGCCCATTTCCCTGGCCTGTTTCCAGCTCCGTCTCCCGGCCACCACTAATGTGTCGTCCGCGTAGCAGACGACGTTGCAGCCGGGGGGGAGAGCGGTCCGGAGAACCTGGTCGTATGCGATGTTCCGCAGAAGAGGGCCTATTACTAACCCCTGCGGAACACCGCAATACCCCCCCCCTTCCGCATTGGAGTTCCGCTTTATTGCGGAACTCCAAGCGCCTGTCCCGGAAGTAGTCCCTAGTTATGTGGACTAGGTAGGTCGGAAACCCAAAATGGGCCATTCCCGCCTCTACGCGGTCCCAGGGGAGGGTATTAAAGGCGTTGGCTATATCAATTGATATAGCCAACGCCACCCTCCTCTCCCTCACGATGGCCTCCGAGAGGGACCTGACGCGCTTGATCGCGTCCACGGTCGATCGGCCCTCTCGGAAGCTATACTGCGCGTCACTGAGCGTGGGACCATTTCAGGATAGGAGGCGGGCTTGTATGATTCTTTCGAACATTTTGCCCGCTTAGTCCAACAGACACAAAGGTCTGTATGCGGAAGGGGTGTCCTCCGGCTTGCCCTCTTTGCGTAAGAGGACCAGTCTGGCCCTCTTCCACGGGGCCGGTAACAGGCCAGCCTCAAAGCAGAGGGAGAAAATCCGCCTAAGGCGGCCCCCCAACCTCCCTTCCTCGGCCAAGGCCAAGGCCCATATTCGTCCCGGAATGCCGTCAGGGCCCGGGGCCTTTCCCTTGGCGCCGAGCCTCTTGGCGGTTCGCCTCATCTCCTCCATCGTCACCCCAAGCTTCTCCTCCTCTCAATCGGGAGGGATATTATTCCCCACCCCCGGGAACAGCCCCTCCACAATTTTGTCTAGGAGCTCGGGGTTAAGGGTGTCCGTAAGTGGGGGCGCCCATGGGCGCAATCGCCGCATTACCATCCGGTATGGGCACCCCCAGGGCTCGCGATCTACGGAGGAGATGAGGTCCTCCCAGGCCAAGACCTTGGCCTTGGCGATGGCCCTCCTCACGGCGCCTTTCCTCGCCGTGAGGACGGCCGATGCCGCCACCCGCGCGTCCCTGTCCCGCAGGGCTGCCATCGCCCTCCAGGCGCGGCCGGCGGAGCGCCTAACCTCGGTGATCTCCGCCGACACCAATAGGCGGCCCTGCGGGCTGGGGGGGAGGACCGAGGCATGTACGCATCGCACGCGCCCTGCATTATGCCCCGGATCCTCATAACTTCCCCCCCAATGGAATCGCGGGACCTGGTTACGGGCCCCGCTTCGTCCTAGTTGGCCGCGCAGATGGCGGCCACAAACTTGTCGCGGTCGAGCGAGGTCAGTGCCCACCTTGGCGGTCGGGTCGCCCCGCTGCCGCGCCTTGAGAGCTCCTCCCGAGGGGCGACGACGAGGCGGAGCTCTATGATCGGATCCGGTCTTCGCCTCAGTCGCCACCCTCCATCCCTGAACTTGTCGGGCGGCCGCAGGTGAGGTCCACGTCAGATCGACGATGGACTCCCCCTGCCACCCGACGAAGGTGCTCTCCCGGCCTCTGTTTTGTAGACTGAGACCGGTAGACGCAGCCCACTCCTGGAGGTCCGCGCCGCGGGGGCATGTCCCCGGGGAGCCCCACAACGTGTTGACATTGAAGTCCCCGGAGACAATAACCAGTCTGGGTAGGTGCCTCATTATGAGCGCCTCCAGCCGGTCCAACAGTCTCCCGAATTCAGCGCGGGTCCAGTAGGGCGGGGCATAACATCCGACCACATCTGTGGGCCTCCACTCGACCGCAACGTAGCCGGCTCCCCCCTCGACATGCCTTATCGGGGGGGGAGTCACGGCCAGTCCGTCCGAAAATTTCCACCGAGCGCCTACCCCTCTGGTCTCGGGCGTCTCCTAGTATGGAGGACGATTGCTCCGGGATCGAATAGGGCTCGGCGGCGACCCCAATCCCAGCACCGCGCTCGCGCAGCCCCTGGACGAACAGGTCCTGGGCCACCCGAGCGCGGCGTAAGTTGGCCTGGAGGAGAAGTGTACCTATTGTGGTGGTACACCCTCTCTCTCCTCCTGGTCAACTCCCGCAGTTACTGCGGGCTTCATAATGGGGGACCAGGACCTGCTGCCCCCGCTCCCCTCACTATCAGCCCCCACTTTGCCCCCACTCCCCCTCCCTGTCCTTCGTCGAAGTCTACTTGATTTCTGGGGAAGTGATGGCTCGAACTCCTCCCCCCTATTGGGGAGGGAGCTGTCCCTTCTAGGGGCAGGGGAGGCGCGCACTGTTGCGGGCGCCGCTCCTTGCACCTTTTTAATAGGTTCTCCCTCCCCCTTAGTGGGGGGAGGTCTGCCCTTTCCCTTTTTGGGGGACTGAGGGGGAGCTTAGCCCGACCCCTCACCCCCTTCTTTCTCCTTTTTCCGCCCATTGGGCAGAGGGAAGTGTTCATGCGATGGCCACAGGGCTTTTTGGCGTCGCGGCAGACAGGGCATTCTACCTGTCCGCCGCCCTGTGGCCATCCCGACCGCAGCGGTAACAAAGTCTGCTGCGATCTACCACCGATGTACATGTTGCCCTCACGTGGCCCCGCTGCATGCACCTTTAGCATTGCAGCGGGCGCCTCGCAAGGGCCTCCACACGGACGGTGGTCCACCCCACACGGAGGCAGCCACCGTTCAACACCTTCTTGGCCGAGGTCAACGGGCACTGCATCCACATGGTGCCCAGCCCGTTGGCCCCGGCACGAATTGCCCAGACCTTCACATCTTCGGGCCTGCATCCCCCAGACGACGCGATGGTAGTGACATCCTCCGTCGTTACCGCGTCGTCCAGGTCGCGGACCTGAAGCTCGACCCTCTTCGCCGGGCGCGCGATGCGCACTTCCTTCTCTTCGGCGAAGAAGCTCCTCATGCTGCCGGCCAGCGCGTCGGCCTTCGCGTGACCCTCCGGACCGGAGACCTCCAACACCAAGGCGCCGGTTGCCGTTCTTTTGGTCCGGAGGTCCCCGATCCCGAGGTCCGCCAAATTTACCTCCCCCCTCGCCCGGCGCATTACCTCTGCGTACGTGCCCGCTGGGCACGTCACCGATACAGCGGCCGAGCGAGGAGGTTTAGGGAGGGACGGAGAAGGCTTTGTGCCTCTTCATTTACCGCCCACTCTTTTGCCTCCCGTGCCCCGGGCCGGCGCGCGCTGTCGTCGACTCTCGACCTCCGAGGCCGCGCGGGGCGCCACTGGAGGGCCCCTTTCTGCCCCCCACTCCTCCCTTCTTTCTCCCCACCACCGTGGCCCACGTCTCCTTGGTCGGGCCATCGTCGTGGGGAGCGACCGCCCACAGGAAGGCGCCGCCAAGGTCCCGCGGCGGTTCCTCCTTGTGAGGGCCGGTGGTTTCACGGCGGGGGGGCAAGGCTCGCCCTTCCCCCTCATTCCCGTCCCGTGTGCTTTTCTTCCTCCTCCTCTTCTTCCTCTTCTTCTTCAAGGAAGAGGAGGACGTTGTCGTCCCCCCCCTGCCAGGCTCCAGTGCCTTGACCGTGAGGGAGGGTCACGGGCAGCCGTACGTCGGCCCCCCCCCCCCCC
>NW_022639719.1:205565-214776 GCF_010583005.1 Odontomachus brunneus
CCCCCCCCCCCCCCGAAGGCGCCCGCGGCAGAGACTGAACGTCCGGCCCGCGCCGCACCCGGGGGGCATACCCTAGACGCGCCAAGATTCGGGGAATCGGTACTTCCAGCAACAACCCGAGGGCAGAGCCCTCCTCCTCCCCGATATCAAGGCGCGTCCCGCCATAACCCACAAGGGGGTCCACCGCGATGTTGTTGCGGCCGTTGCTGCTGCCGTCGCTCCCCCTACGGCTGCCCCCTTTGCCGCTCTTGTTGTTGCGGCCGGGCGGCAGCTCGCCCTCCCTGCTTGGGCCGGGACTACTGTTGGCGCAGTTCGCGTCCCGGCCCCAGTGGCTGCTGTTGCTTGCCCTTAGTACCACCCCACACGTCAGGGAGGGAGACGGTCTTCCCCCCCGAGAGGAGGCCTGATGGCCAGAGGGACTTTACCGTCCCTCCGGTCCCTGTCGACCTCCTCCCTGAGCCACCTCCCTCTTTCCTCCTCGTCACTCTCACGGTGAGGAGGGACGGGTCGGGTTGTGGCTCCCGCCATCCATCTCCACCTCCATGGGTTGGTCTCCCCCCAGGGAGGGGAGCCAGAGAGGGGGATTACCTCGCCCCTCCTCTTGCGCCTATGGGCGACCGTCTCCTCAAAGGAGGAGCCAGATATCGCCGCCCTCGTCGACCTCTTGCGGCCGGTGGGCACAGTACAGGAAGCGCAGCTGCCCCCCTGCTTAGGCATGGGGACTCCATAAAACCCCCCAGCCTCCTCCAGCTTCGCTATTCTGGCCCTGAAGAGGCGGTTCTGCGAGCTGAGCTCGTCAAGCTCCCGCCTCAACAGGGCCTCGCTCTCCCTCGCCGCGAAGCCGGGCACGGCCCCCGGCTGTCCGGCAACATTTTGGGCCCTTACGGCAGGTGTGGTTCCACAGGCCGAGAGTTTCTTGGCCGCCCTCCACAACTCGCCCAGGAGGGAGCCCTTAATATTGCCGGACTTCTGGGCCACCTTCATTACGGTGTCCACCGACTAGTACAGTCTGGTGGACACCTCTACTGTTTCCAGGGCCCTATGGTCGCGGACCATCCACTCCGCGGTCCTTTGAGCCCTGTCTACTCTAGGGCCGTAAGGCCTCCTGTCTTCATCGGCAACGTACTCCGCCACCTTGGCCAGCTTTCTGTCCTGGATGGCCACCTTTTTTAAGGCCATCTGGTCGGCCGTGAATTTCCCCTCGTGAGAGGGGTCTTTGCACGGCCGACCCTGCTTTCTCACTCCCGATGTCTCGGGAACGAAATTGGGGGCTGTCGGGTCCTCAGCCATTGAGGCAGACCCACCGGCTGCAGTCTCCGAAGAGGCCGATGTCCCCACCCCCTCCTCCTTCATCGTGATTACCGGCGGCCCTTCCACAGCCGCCGCCCACTCTAGCGAGGACGCTCGGATGTCTACCGAGTCGTCCCTTCCCCTCTTTAATTGTCCCGGAGACGGGTCCCTCGGCAGACTCTTCCGGCCTCGCGAGCTGCCTCGCCAGGCCGATCGGGTCCTCTCCGGACTGGCAGCAGCTCGAGCCTGATCCTCGGCTCGGACCTGGCCGCCAGACCGGGTGCGTGACCTTGTGCGGCGCGCCGGTCCGTCCATGTTAGGGAGCGGACCAGGGGAAAACTCGGAAAACTAGTCCCTGGATGTCTCCCCCTCCTCGGCGTGGACCGCTGTGTGGGTCCCAGCAGGGCTGGTGGACGGCTCTGCTCCGTGCGTTGGTCGCACGGTCGCCGGCGACGCAATTGCGTCCTCCTCCTTACTTTTCCTCTCTTTATCCTCGGTTTTTTTTAGGTGACTGCATACTTAGATTGCCCGCCCTTTGTCACCCGTAAGCTTACAGGGCGGGCCATGAAAAGTGGAAAAGTTACAAACCCCCCAGGCGGAGCCCCACGCCTGGGTTCGGGCTGAATATACCCGGGGTGCGCCAGGTACCCCGGGGTGGACCGCTCATGACCGACTAAACCGTCGGCCACTCATCCCATCGCCGCGGCTCCCAAACTTAGAATTGGGGGGATTTTTTATAGAGGTCCCCGTCCTCGCGGCCCAGACGTTTAAGCCAAGGCCCTCGCTCCCCCGGAGGTGCGTCATAGACATGACATAACGATTTTCAGGGGTATACGATGTCCGATGTTGTCGAACCTGCGCTGTAAGGGTCCTGGCAAATACCACGCAGACCCCTAGTGCTCCCCGTGCGCAGCTGCCCGTACGAGGGGGCCCTCACGGCCGGCCACGTCGCAATATGCGATCGTGACCAGGAGGAGTCGCAGGGTTGCCGGGGTGCGGCACCTCACCACTGAATGTGGGAAGGGCGAATGTACCAGTCCCTGCGACTCCACCTTCCGCCCTGCCGGCCCGGAGTTGACCTCCGGGTAACTCCGACGGGATGGCCATCCCAGGGTGCGCGGCCCCGACCTCGGAATATGTCCGAGCGGCCCGCGCACCCCTCCGCCTCCCGGGATGTCGGAAGCTACCGACGCGCAATCCCGGGTGTGGATTCCTCTCCCCACCGAGGCCCGAGTAGGGACGGATCGAGGGTGTCCCACACTTTCAGCTGCCAGACCGGCGTGCAATGCCTACTCATGTGGGACCTTCTCCTCCCCCGAGGCGGGAAACTACCCGTCTCGGAGCGGAGGTCCCCCCAACCCCGCCCCAAGACTGGTGGTGGAACAAGACCAACCTAACGGCTCCAGCCAGCCGGGCGATTGGAGTCAGGGCAGTCTACCCCTACCGGCGATTGGGCCCATCGGCCCAGTGGAAGTCGCCGGGCTCCCCTGCAGTGGAGGATCTTACGACCCCTTCTCGCAACCGCGAGGCTGCAGCCCACCATCCGGTTTTCTGTGGGGGTTTTCCTTCCCCGTTGCCGCCGTTCGCCAGCGATCCTCAGGTAGGGGCCTCCCTTCCTTTTTTTTTTGAGCCAGGGGAAATGCTTTACGCATACCCGCAATCTCCGGGGGGAGACCGCGGGTTATGTGGGGCTCCTTCCCCGCCGAGTATCGGCGGGGGCCCTATCCACTAAAACCCCTGGCGGGTCCGTCCTCAATGGTCATCAGGGGGCCCGCGGGGACCACTTGCGTATAACTTCCGCGGACCCCCCTCCGCGGTCCTGAGGACCCCTCCCGGACCGGGGGTAATAATCACCCCCGATCGCGCTCCTCCTGAGCAGCGGCGCGGTGCGACCCAACACCGCGCCGCCTCCCTCCCGGGCCGCTATGATTGGAGGGTGCGCCCCTGCACACCCCCCAAGCGACCCGTAGGGGAGAGGGGGGACCGGTGGAGGCGGATTCCGCCCGGCACCGACCCCCCTCGACGCCGGCCTGATGTTTGGCCAGCGCCGTGGCCCCGGTCTAGATGGTCAGACCGGGGCCCTCTCCGCCGGCAGGGTCCCGGGGCGACTCCCCGGGATCCGCCGGCACGCCTCCCGTAGGGGAGCGGGCTGAGCCGGCCGCGTTAGGCGGTCGACCCCTGCGATGCCCCGGCGGCCTACCGCCCGCCGGAGCACCGCCCCTCATTGGGCACTCGGGACCACCCACACGGTGGCCCGAGTCCCTGCCATCCTCCGAGCACACCGCGCAGGTCGCGCTTCCTGCGCAGTCCCGCGCGATGTGCCCCGCCCGACCACACCGGTAACAGAGCCCACTCCGGTCAATTGACGCGGAGCAGGCTGCCCGGATGCGGCCGCGCCTCCAGCACTTGTGGCACTGGAGCGGGCGAGCCGCGAGCATTTCCACCCGCGCACCCGCCCACCCCAACGCCACCCTTCTCTCCCTGGCCACCATCACGGCAGACTCTAGGGGAAGACGGGCCAAAGCTGTCCCGACCCCCCCCAGCCGCGCCGGATGGGGCCCACTCGGACCTCTGTAGGCCCGCAATTACTGCAGGCCGCGAGAGCTCCTGTAATCTCCTCGGGGAGGACCGACTCGTCAATACCAAAGAGCCGGACCTCCCCATGCCTTCTTGGTCTCGTGACCGAGGCACCGGGGAGCGCCGCCCTGACCTTATCGGCCAGGTCGTCGGCTCCCCGGTCCCAGCCTTCCCTGTCTTTTTTTTTTTTTTTGAGCCAGGGGAAATGCGTTACGCATACCCACGATTTCCGGGGGGAGACCGCGGGTTATGTGGGGCTCCTCCCCCCCGAGGATGCTCGGGGGGGCCCTACCCACTAAAACCCCTGGCGGGTCCGTCCTCAGCGGTCATCAGGGGGCCCGCGGGAACCACTTGCGTATAACATCCGCGAACCCCCCTCCGCGGTCCTGAGGACCCCTCCCGGACCGGGGGGAATAAATCACCCCCGGTCACGCTCCTCCTGAGCAGCGGCGCGTTGCGATTCAACACCGCGCCGCCTCCCTCCCGGGCCGCTTTGATTGGAGGGTGCGCCCCCGCACACCCCCCAGGCGACCCGTAGGGGAGAGGGGGGACCGGTGGAGGCGGAGTATCCGCCCGGCACCGACCCCCCTCGACGCCGGCCTGATGTTCGTCCGGCGCCGCGGCCTCGGTCCAGATGGTCAGACCGGGGCCCTCTCCGCCGGCCGGATCCCCGGGCAACTCCCCGGGGTCCGCCAGCACGCCTCCCGTAGGGGGGCAGCCCGAGCCGGCCGGGTTCGGCGGTCGACCCCTGCGATGCCCCGGCGGCCTTCCGCCCGCCGGAGCACCACCCCCCAATGGGCACTCCGGACCACCCACCCGGTGGCCCGAGGCCCTTCCATCCTCCGAGCACACCGCGCAGGCCGCGCTCCCTGCGCAGTCCCGCGCGATGTGCCCCGCCCGGCCACACCGGTAACAGAGCCCACTCCGGTCGATTGACACGGAGCAGGCCGCCCGGATGTGGCCGAGCCTCCAGCACTTGTGGCACTGGAGCGGGCGAGCTGCGAGCATTTCCACCCGCGCACCCGCCCACCCCAGCGCCACCCTTCGCTCCCTGGCCACCATAGCGGCAGACTCAAGGGGGAGGCGGGCCCAAGCTGCCCCGACCCCCCCCCAGCCGCGCCGGATGGGGCCCACACGGATCTCCATTGGCCCGCAATTACCGCGGGCCGCAAGAGCATCCGTAATCTCCTCGGGGAGGACCGACTCGTCAATACCGACAAGCCGGACCTCCCCGTACCTCCTGGGCCTCGTTACCGAGGCCCGGGGGAGCGCCGCCCTGACCTTATCGGCCAGGTCGTCGGCCCCCCGGTCTCTCCCCTCCCTGTCTGGGCCCGCCAGCCCCAGGAGGAGGCCGCCATTCGCGGCTCTCCTCACAAAGGCCGGACGGACCCCCACTCCCTGGAGGGGGACCTCCCGCACCCTGCGGATAGCCTCCGCGTACGAGAGGCCCCCCTCCACGCGCACCGCCACCACCACCGTCGCCGGCGGCACCGGCGGCACCCGGGGCACCACCAGACGCCCCGAGTCCGGCACGCCCCTTTCTCCCCATTTGGGGCCCCTTTTTCTCCTTCCTCCCGCCCCGCCCGCCGCGACCCAGCCGCGACCCCCCAAGGGAGACGCGAGCCGCGCGGCGGACGCGGCGGGCCCCGATCCTGCCGCCACCGACCCAGAGGCCCGCCCACGCAGCGGAGACGTCGCCCGATCGCGGACGTCCGGCCTTACCTCCGGGAGCGGGGACACAGCCCGGTCCACCATCTTCTTTTTCTCCTCCCCCATCCTTCCTTGTTGACTTTCTTTTTCCTTTTCCAGGCTATCCCTCTCCTTTTTTAACCTATCCCTCTCCATTTCCAAATCCTTTACCTCCTTCTTTAATTTCCTATATTTTTCCTTGTACTCCAAGTCTATCTTCTTGTCCTCCGCCTCCCTATTAACCGCCCATTCCTTCCATTCCTGTACCAACCCTTCCAGCTTTTCCGTCCTTGTCCTAAATACTCTTCCCATATCTTCGCTGAACGCAACCATCTCTTCCTTTGCCCTCGTGATGTTATCTTTCTCTGTCCTGCTCATCCTTTTACTCCGTCCTGTGACCTCCTCGATCAGCTCCGCACTGTGTCGGAGGTTTGATAACCGATCGAGGATGAAGTCCCTATTTCCCTTTTGGCTACCAGGGTCCGGCCATGTCACTGCCTCTTCCTCTTCACTGTCCGTTCCCATTCTTTCCTCTCTGGCCCGGTTGAGAATCCTTCTCAGTACACTCTCGGCTCTTCTTGTTATTTCATCCTTTTCCTCATCCCCCTCATCCTTGTCCACATCCTCTCCATCCTTGTCCAGCTTCCTTCTCTTCCCCCCTCCTTTCGTCTTGTCCCTTCCCTTCCTCTCACACTCCCCCCTTCCCTCGGCGGTTGCATTTCCCGCCGACGCGCCCGCCGTTGACGCACCGGTTTCGCGTGGCCCATAGTCCGTTGACGATACGGGGGTTCCTGGGACCACAGCCCCCCCGCGCCGGCCCGACGTACCCGACCCGCCGGAAGTCGCTTCTTTCTTGGTGTTCATCATGTTTTTTTTTTTTAATGGGGGGCTTAACGGCGGCCCCCAACCCGGGCGGCTTTTAGGGCCGCCCCCCAGGGCGGTTTGGCTCAACGGAGCCTCAGGGGCCCGCCCTGCCCCCGCTGTGGATCCCCGGTGAAATATTCACCGAGGATCTTACTACTCCCGGGCGCAGCTGCCCACCCGGGAGGCCGGTTGCCGTCCTGGCATAAGGGACCCGACTGCCCCGGCGGAGAGTTCGGTTCACCCGTACCGGGTGCGCTCACCTTCCTCTGAAACTCTCGGGCGCCGCTGCCCACCCGAGAGACCGGTACCATACTGGCATAAGGTATCCGATTCGCTCCCCTGCTGTAGGCGCCATTGGGCTTCCCTTCCTCTCTGAAGCGAGAAGGAGGGGAGCCCTCCGGCTCCTAATACTCATGGGCGCAGCAACCCACCCATGAGGGCCTTTTAGTCGCCTTTTACGACACGCAGGCCATACGTTGGGGGTATTCTTTACGTCCGCCACCCACGCGGACAGCCTTCCCTGTCTGGGCCCGCCAGCCCCAGGAGGAGGCCGCCATTCGCGGCTCTCCTCACAAAGGCCGGACGGACCCCCACTTCCTGGAGGGGGACCTCCCGGACCCTGCGGATAGCCTCCGCGTACGAGAGATCCCCCTCCATGCGCACTGCCACTACCGCCGTTGTCGGTGGCGCCGGCGGCACCCGGGGGACCGCCAGGCGCCCCGAGTCCGGCGCCCCCCTTTCTCCCCATTTAGGTCCCCTTCGTCTCCCTCTGCCCGCCCCACCCGCCGCGACCCAGCCGCGACCCCCTGAGGGGACAGCGGCGGGCCCGGCGGTCACGGAAGACCCCTCCCCAGTCGGCGGCGCCTCGGCGGCCACGGCCGGCCGACGCTTCCGCGCGACGTCCGGCATCGGGGACGTTGCCCTGTCCGTCCGATCGGGCCGTGCCTCCGGAAACGGAGACACGGCCCGATCCGCCGTCTCCCTCTTTCTGTGCCCCATCTCTTTTATTTTTCCTTCCTTTTCTTTCATTTCCTTCATTAATCCTCTCCTTTTCAATGCCCATGATTCCTTTTCCCTTTCCATCTTTCGTGTTACCCTTCTGTGTCTATCCAATTCCAATATTCGTCCTGCCTCATCATTTTCATACCTTTCCAATAACTCGTCCCTTTCTCTTAACGTTCCCTCTAGTACTTCTGTTCTCATTCTAAATATCTTTACTATTTCCTCCCCATATCTTAACATTTATTCTTTGCTTCTCATAATATTTCCCTTTTCCACCCCACTCATCCTCTTGCTTTTCCCAATTATATCGCCGATGTGCCCGGCACTTTCCTTAAGATACTGAAGCCGTGTGAGTACAAACTCCCGGGTCTTAGTCGTTCTGTGGGGATCCGGCCACCCCTCCTTCTCTTCCACTTCCATCCCCTTTTCCTCTTCCCCTATCTTTTCATTTATCCCTGTCCCAGTCTTTTCCTGCTCTTCCTCTATCTTCCTTCTTTTTCCCCCTCCTTCCTCACTTTCCCCTTCCTTTTCCCTTGATTCCCCCTTTCCCTCGGCGGTTGCATTGTCCGCCGACGCGCCCGCCCTTGACGCGCCGGCTTCGTGTGGCCCATAGTCCGTTGACGACACGGGGGTTCCTGGGACCACAGCCCCCCCGCGCCGGCCCGACGTACCCGACCCGCCGGAAATCGTTCCTTTTTTGGTGTCTATCATATGTTTTGATGGGAGGCATGACGGCGGCCCCCCAACCTGGGCGGCTTTTCGGGCCGCCCCCTAGGGCGGTTTGGCTCAACGGAGCCTCATGAGCCCGCCCTGCCCCCGCTGTGGATCCCCTGTGAAATTTTCACCGAGGATCTGACTACTCCCGGGCCCAGCTGCCCACCCGGGAGGCCGGTTGCCGTACTGGCATAAGAGACCCGACTGCCCCCGCGGTGAGGTCGGTTCACCCGCACCGGCTACCCTAAGGACAGCCGGGCGCGCTCGCCTTCCTCTGAAACTCTCGGGCGCCGCTGCCCACCCGAGAGACCGGTACCATACTGGCATAAGGGATCCGGTACGCTCCCCTGCTTGTGGCGCCATTGGGCTTCCCTCCCTCTCTGAAGCGAGAAGGAGGGGAGCCCTCCGGCTCCTTATACTCATGCGCGCAGCAACCCACCCTTGAGGGCCTTTTAGTCGCCTTTTACGACACGCAGGCCATACGTGGGGGGTATTCTTTACGTCCGCCACCCACGCTGACAACGCCCCCCTGAGCCCGGGGCATGCCCCAGGCGCAGAGTGACGATAGGCTATCACACAGAAACACACACATACCCTGAGCCATCGGCCACCCTCCGACCTCCAGCCCGTGTGCCTTCGCCCTGTGCACTCTACCCCAGAAGACTGCCCAGGCGGTAACACCCCTTCCCCCCTTATCCCCAATTGCGGGTGTTGGTAGCTGTCTCCACGGCCGAGACACCAATTCGTGGTCTCCGCCCTCCTCATGACGCCTGGGCTGGGACCGTGCAGCATCCGACAGGGGACTTCGCAGACTCCGCCGTGTCCGAAGCCACCAAGTTCCAGCCACCTGTCCCGGACGGACTTTCGTTTGTCCGACTCACAGCAGTGTCGTAGGCTCGGTTGGGCAAGGCCGGAGTCACCCATATAGGAGACCCCAGCACGCCTTACCTCATTGCCCCGACCCACCGCCGCGAGGCGCCGTAGGCTTAGCTGGGCAAGACCGAGGTCGCTCGTAGCGGAGCCTCTAGCAAGCCCTACCTCATTGCCCCGACGTGGCTCCCACAGGGGGGACGCC
>NW_022639719.1:214904-215667 GCF_010583005.1 Odontomachus brunneus
AGGCATGGGGTAGCCTCCGGCCCTCGCAGACGCCAGATATTTTACAGGAGCAGGACCACCGCGTCACGCCGCTCACGACGTGGCACGATTTCACCCCGGACACAGTCAAACTCCACCCGCACGTGCGAGAGGAGGCGGGCTCTAGAACAGGGTGCCCCGCGTTTGAGGAGGGTACCTGCTGGCCCATTCGGTCGTCCGGCGGTGAACCCTCCTCCCCACCCCCGCGACTCTAGGGCGACAAACCTTCCCAACGCGAGTACCCCCCCATTTTTCCCCCGGACCGACCCGCGTCCGCCTCCCCGCCCAAGATTCCGGACACCGGCACCCAACGTCCCCGACGGTACGCCCATTGCCGCTCCAGCCACACCCCTCGGTGCGCCTTTATCGCACACGGGGTCTAGGCGCACAGGGACCTTAGCCTAACGGATCAAGGGGCGTGGGCCCCCGGCGTTGCCATAACGGATCACCGGCGCGCCCCTCGTTGCCGACTATCACCAGTCCCCATGCGCCCGTGTTGCCCGTCCTCCGGACAGGATCACCAGGAAGCGCCAGACCAATGCCCTTTCCCCCATGCGCCGCGGGCGGTGCCGTCTGGGAACGCAGTCGAGACCGCGCTCACAGCCGGCCCGCAGGCCGTTCCGTCCTACCTAGCGACTCTACCTCGCACGAATACCCCATACTCTTCCCTGGGCCGCCCGGCATGACACATTGCCTACCGGTATAAGCCTCAGGGTTTCCCCCCGTCCCTACGCTACCCTGTCCA
>NW_022639719.1:215677-220032 GCF_010583005.1 Odontomachus brunneus
GGCGGTACGCCCATTGCCGCTCCAGCCACACCCCTCGGTGCGCCTTCATCGCACACGGGGTCTAGGCGCACAGGGACCTTAGCCTAACGGATCAAGCGGCGTGGGCCCCCGGCGTTGCCATAACGGATCACCGGCGCGCCCCTCGTTGCCGACTATCACCAGTCCCCATGCGCCCGTGTTGTCCGTCCTCCGGACAGGATCGCCAGGAAGCGCCAGACCAATGCCCTTTCCCCCATGCGCCGCGGACGGTGCCGTCTGGGAACGCAGTCGAGACCGCGCTCACAGCCGGCCCGCAGCCGTTCCGTCCTACCTAGCGACTCTACCTCGCACGAATACCCCATACTCTTCCCTGGGCCGCCCGGCATGACACATTGCCTACCGGTATAAGCCTCAGGGTTTCCCCCCGTCCCTACGCTACCCTGTCCACTCTTAGCCAGCGGTCCTCAGGTAGGGGCCTCCCCTCCGGCCGAAGCCGAAAGGTACTGCCGCCGAGCCTTCATCGGATCGCCGGAGCCGCCCCACCACGGCAAGGTGGTGGACACGGGGGGGCCTCCCTTCCGGCCGGAACCGAAAGGTACTGCCGCCGAGCCTTCAACGGATCGTCGGTACCCCTCCATCACGATCAGGGGGCGTTGACCCCCAGCGTTGCCATAGCGGATCACCGGCGCGCCCCCCGTTGCCGACTTTCACCGTGCACCCGGATATCCTGTTCTCCGAATGAATCACTGAGAAGTGTGACTCTAGTGCCTTTCCCCACGGATGTTGCGGGAAAGGTTGTTTGAGGGCACGATCGCGACCGCACCCGCACGCAACCAACCCGCCCCTCTTTGATACCAGCTTTGCCGTTCTCCCAGCCGGGACTACATCCCGGACTTACGGGACAACGACGCGGTTAGTCACTCGCGTTGAGGTTTCCCACTGGGACACCGATCAAGGCAGCGGCCATGCCAAGCCGCAGCACGCACCGGGGGGTGTACTCGCCCGGGCGCCACGACCCAGCGAACCCAGCCGTCACCCAGGAAGGACCCCTGATAGAGGATGAGGATCCTGTGCCTCATTCCCCCCCTCTGAGAGAGCACGCTCACCCAGCGGGTAACCCCCACGCCCCTCTGAGCCCAGGGCATGCCCCGGCACAGAATGACGATAGGCTATCACACAGAAACACACACACATACATACACATATCCTGAGCCATCGGCCACCCTCCGGCCTCCGGTCCGTGTGCCTTTGCCCTGTGCACTCTACCCCAGAAGACTGCCCAGGCGGTAACACCCCTTTCCCCCTTATCCCCAATTGCGGGTGTTGATGGCTGTCTCCACGGCCGAGACACCACCTCGTGGTCTCCGTCCCCCGTTATGATGCCTGGGCTGGGTCCGTGCAGCATCCGACAGGGGACTTCGCAGACTCCACCGTGTCCGAAGCCACCGAGTTCCAGCCACCCGTCCCGGACGAACTTTCGTCCGTCCGACCCACAGCAGTGTCGTAGGCTCGGCTGGGCAAGGCCGAGGTCATCCATATGGGAGACCCCAGTACGCCCTACTTCATTGCCCCGACCCACCGCCGCGGGGCGCCGTAGGCTTAGCTGGGCAAGACCGAGGTCGTTCGTAGCGGAGCCTCTAGCAAGCCCTACCCCATTGCCCCGACGTGGCTCCACCCAGGGGGGGGACGCCTTGGACAGGCAGCCAGTTATTCGGCAGCTCCCCGGGTGTACAGGCCACCCGCAGCCTCCCTGCTCCCAACCCCAGCGCCAAGCAGGGAGCGGAGGCATTGGGTAGCCTCCGGCCTTCGCAGACGCCAGGTATTTTACAGGAGCAGGACCACCGCGTCACGCCGGTCACGACGCGGCACGGCTTCACCCAGGACACAGTCAAGCTCCACCCGTACGTGCGAGAGGAGGCGGGGCTCTAGTGGTGAGCGTACTCTTGCTTATTAGATCCAATCTTTAACAATTTCCTCTAGTGCGTGTATACTTTACTGCGCATATCAGAATCAATTTCTCTTCTATTTCTATTTTTCTTCTTTATCTATAACTATTTTTCTTCTTTATCTATCTTTAACATCTTCCCTGGTGAGCGTATTCTTGCGCCTATCAGATTCTATCTTTAACAATTTCCTCTGGTGCGCGTATATTTACTGCGCATACCAGAATTTATTCTTCTTTCATTTCTATTATTTCTATTTTTTCTTCTTTCTTATTTCTTGGTGAGCGTACTCTTGCGCCTATCACACTCTATCAGACTCTATCAAATTTTATCTTTAACAATTTCCCCCCGGTGCGCATATATTTACTACGCATATCAGTTATTAATTTCCCTATCAAATAAACTAACTTAGAGTAATCCTCCCTGGTGCGCGTTCGGTACGCATATCAAACCATTCTTATCACATTTTTTGTTTGCCTATCCTATCCCCATGGGATTATAACATTGCTGTTTATTATTAGATGGGAAATCGTCGCAATGTTCTGAGACGACGCGCCTTGATAAACTTTCGGAAACGTCGCACACAAAAATGGATAAACGACCAGATAAAGAGGATAAACGCGACGCTTACATATTATCCTCCTTTGCCCCTATCCACATCAAAACCAGTTACTAATATTTCCCCCCATGAATTTGATCAGGCACTACCTACACCCGCTATACATAGTCCACCTCCTTCACCCGAACAAAATGTCGACTTTCTAGACGAAAGTTCCTCGTGGGTAACTATAAATACTTCTGAATTGTACAACGCGAAGCTCTGAAAAATAAAAGAAACAAGTGTTACTAAATACATTCAACTTTAAGTAGGTATAGTAGGCGGGTTCTAACTCAGGTCCTCCGAGTGGGGGTGAGGGTCGAGGGGGTACCGCGGGCGAGGGGGGTATGACGTCACGGGGGGGGTATGACGTCACCGTGGGGGAGGGGGTTATCAGCAGTCGGTAATGGGGGAGCATACCGATGTTTCCGGCGGTCGGTAATTTTTACCGATATTATATAACATTTAGTTTTTTTACCAACATATAATTTTTATCAACATATAATTACCGATAATACCAACGATCGTTAATTTATTTCCGATATTATATACCAACATTTAATTTTTTACCAACATATATATTCTTTACATAATTTTTACTGTCATCTTTACATAATATTGATGATCGGTAATTACCGATATAATTTTTTCTATCTGCCTTCAATAGATCATTTTACCGATCTGCGGCGGATTTTGCGGCGGTTTCCGCGGCGGATTTTGCGGCGGTTTCCGCGACGGATTTTTGCGGCGGTTTTCGCGGCCGGTTTTTGCGCCGCCCGCGCCGCCCCGCCCCGCCTCGCGCATTTCGCAACGTGATTTTTTAGTCACAGCTGCAAATTCTAATATTCTGCAAACGTATGCATTCGACAATTAGATGCGCAAGGAAAAGAATGCCACACATGATATTCTTATTACTAATGAGCACGTACACTGTGCCCCCGCGACAAGATTTTGCAAGCGATGTATGCATTCGACAATTAGATGCGCAAGGAAAAGAATGCCACACATGATATTCTTATTACTAATGAGCACGTACACTGTGCCCCCGCGACAAGATTTTGCAAGCGATGTATGCATTCGACAATTAGATGCGCAAGGAAAAGAATGCCACACATGATATTCTTATTACTAATGAGCACGTACACTGTGCCCCCGCGACAAGATTTTGCAAGCGATGTATGCATTCGACAATTAGATGCGCAAGGAAAAGAATGCCACACATGATATTCTTATTACTAATGAGCACGTACACTGTGCCCCCGCGACAAGATTTTGCAAGCGATGTATGCATTCGACAATTAGATGCGCAAGGAAAAGAATGCCACACATGATATTCTTATTACTAATGAGCACGTACACTGTGCCCCCGCGACAAGATTTTGCAAGCGATGTATGCATTCGACAATTAGATGCGCAAGGAAAAGAATGCCACACATGATATTCTTATTACTAATGAGCACGTACACTGTGCCTCCGCGACAAGATTTTGCGTGTTCTACATCATGGATATGCTATGTAAAAACGGTAATAAAACGGTAACGTAAACGGTAAAAACGGTATGAAACGGTAAAAAACGGTAAAGAAACGGTAAAAAACGGTAACGTAAACGGTAAAAAACGGTATGAAACGGTAAAGAACGGTAATTATTTCAATGGTACAATCCATAAGTATTCATGTAAGATCTCTCTCTTATGCATCACAATGTAGCATTTTAGTGCTGTCGCATCGATTTGTGGTTGACAGCAAGATGCGCAGAAAAATGTGAAACAAGATACCATCATGAAGATCATGGAGATATGCATATTTTGCAGGTTTTGAAACATATAAAATCATGA
>NW_022639719.1:220042-221764 GCF_010583005.1 Odontomachus brunneus
TGTGCAATGATGATATGTCAATTTTAAAGATAGAGCTACACGATAAACGCGAACTCTGTATGTATTATCGAAACAATTTGAACAGGCCAAAATTAGATGAAAAAGTTTTGAACTGGCGACCAAGGATGGGTGATATCATTTTGGATATACGACGATGTCAAGGGTGAATGATGGTTGGGATCTCATGTCTACGAGGTTGCTGATGAGAGGGAGGATAAAAATGGGAAACAGTCGGCCGATAATAGTAAGAGAGCACACAATATTTATTTCAATAATTTCACATAAAATTTACTAATATAATCAAAAATGTAACATTATAATAAAAAGTAAAATATTATAATTAAATTTATTATACATATCAAAGGTCACGTAAAGAAACGGTAAAGAATGGTAAAGAAACGGTAACGTAAACGGTGAAAACGGTATGAAACGATAAAAAACGGTATAGAAACGGTAATGAAATGGTAAGGAAACGGTAAAGAAACGGTAAATAACGGAAGTGAAACAGTAAAGAAACGATAAATAACGGGAGTGAAACAGTAAAGAATGGTAACGAAACGGTAAAAACGGTAAAGAAACGGTGAGAAACGGTAATAAAACGGTAAAGAAACGATAATGTACTGATACATCAATGTGAGGATGCGGTTGACTGCATGTGCGACATATGATGTTACTATTACGTTAGGCTATGCTGATTTTGCACATTTGCCACCCTCTCCTAACGAGACATATTTGTTACAAAGAGATAGCGATGGACCATGTAAAAGTCACCCAGGAGTCACCAGCAAACAGTTCATGTCCACATCAACAAGGGAGAGAGAGAGAAAAATACAATGAAAATGTTGAACAAAAATCAATACCGCAGACCCGTATATGGAGGGGAGGAAGAGGAGGTTTTACTACAACAAAGCCCCCCACGTAAGTTTTTAATAGATTGTATAATAATCCAGGTTTTCAAATTTTTTAATAATAATTAATCCAATTTTAGATACCGAAGAATGGGAGGAGATGGAGGAGGAGTCTGAAGAAGAGGAGGAAGAGGTAGAAATAGACGTTGAAACTGTCGATGAGAGAGAGGAGAATAATGGTAAGAAAGCGCAAATAATTTTACATAAAATTTTTAATTTTCTGTATATAAAAGCGTAAAATTAATTTTATATTTGATTTCAGAACATATAGAAGTAATCGATATTAGCAGTGAAAAGGAGGAGGAGGAAGTAGAAATAGACGTTGAAATCATTAATTTATATTGACATATTTATTATTATTATTATTATATTATATTATTATATATATTATATTATATATTATTATATTAAATAAATAAAATTATTTTACATATCAAAGGTTACACAATTCTTTCTGGCGCTGACACCACCACCAATTAAATATTTTCAGTACATTTTGTAACGAACAGTGTTTTGAATGATTTTATACCGTAAAATGTTGGTTTCATCCAGTTTGTCCAATGACGCCATATCCTCGTAATCCGCATCCAGAGTCTCAACGATCACCTTTTCCCTTACATCAGCATCGAGGAGATTCGTCAGCCACTCTCGCTTCTCGTACCCCTTGACGTAGACGAGTTTGGATTCTTCGCTGGTTTCGCTGATCACAGCGTCCGTGATCAAACGTTTCGCTTTGTTGTACGGGACGATTCCATCCTTCCAATGCAGACCATGATGATTAGCCGTCAACCATGCTGCTTTCGATTTGTCAGCT
>NW_022639719.1:221900-222152 GCF_010583005.1 Odontomachus brunneus
TTGTCCAATGACGCCATATCCTCGTAATCCGCATCCAGAGTCTCAACGATCACCTTTTCCCTTACATCATCATCGAGGAGATTCGTCAGCCACTCTCGGTTCTCGTACCCCTTGACGTAGACGAGTTTGGTTTCTTCGCTGATCACAGCGTCCGTGATCAAACGTTTCGCTTTGTTGTACGGGACGATTCCATCCTTCCAATGCAGACCATGATGATTAGCCGTCAACCATGCTGCTTTCGATTTGTCAGCT
>NW_022639719.1:222508-222572 GCF_010583005.1 Odontomachus brunneus
GTCGAACATGCTGCTTTCGATTTGTCAGCTCTCGTGAGAAGATGCCACGACATAGGACTCGCAA
>NW_022639719.1:222716-223438 GCF_010583005.1 Odontomachus brunneus
AAAGACATAATGGGAGAGAACAGTTCCATTTCCAAGTATTGCTATCTCTTTTACGTGAAATCTCATTCCAACCGTAAATCCTTGCAGGTCCACAAATGTAGGCACGTTCATTTTTTATGTTATTTTGCGCAAAATGTTGGTCAGAGGACTGTACTCCACAATGCGGTCGTACAGAATGAGGCAGTAAGCTGTAGTATCCATCGGTATATTCTCCTTACAGTCGAATTCAATTCTCACATCGACAGTGGCGCTCTTGATGGATTCGTTTTGTCGCGAACAATCAATGACCACACACGGACAATGAGTAAGAAATTGTATGGGATCAAACAACACATTGCCGTTGTCACATCCGTAATATGATTTGCGGAAACGTGCATACATATCGTACAGAACGGCGTATCTCTGTTTATCGAAATCCATATTCATATCGTCGTACGGAAAAAATTCCGAGTTGAGATAGAGTTTCACGTTAGTCAGCTTACAGTGGTCGAATACGGCAACATTACCTGTGAGAGAATTCTTTCGACCAGTCTCTGCAGAGCAAAGATGACGTAACGCGGCTTTTCCAGCTGAGTCGCCGTCTTGACAGCCCACAAATGCTTGGTCGTGCTCTGTAGGAGTAGAAATTCATACAAATCCCACGAGCGATAACTTATGCTCAAATATCGACCGCTTTCCAGAGCTTGCAGCATAGACAGTCTGTTTACATCTTTCAGCATAAC
>NW_022639719.1:223448-224009 GCF_010583005.1 Odontomachus brunneus
AATCGCCATCGCTCAGATCTATGGCTGGAAAGTAGCTTCCGCCAGAGTGCTACTCTTGCTGGTGAGTGTAAATGTCAGCGACATCTTCGTCAGGGACCAAAACGATTACTGGACACTGATCGCAGAACGTTGGGCCTTAAATCGGCTGTTAACTGTCTGCAGGAAACGTAGACACAGTTGTCCGCAAATGCTCTGATCGTAACGTTGATAAGACGTACGCTTGTACTCAATTGTATTATTATCGAGATATCGCACCAATTCGCTGGGTGGTTGAAGATTACCAAAACTATCGAAATATATCACGCGATCGCCTCTTTTCGCGTACGCTACCCAATGAGTACCGGCTCCCTCGATGTCATCCAAATTTACGATTCCACTCTCGTTTACGTGCGGCGATGTAGGCAGTACGTGCATGAAAACGCCCCTGAAGAGCGGAATACGCATACGTTTCGCCAATTGTTCCAATTGTACATTGGTGGTGACACCCGTAGGCATTTTTATTATTTCTTTGACGTTTTTTTATTTCCTCTCATGACACCTTTTCCTCGTTTGTATAGTGCG
>NW_022639719.1:224086-224440 GCF_010583005.1 Odontomachus brunneus
GAAAACGCCCCTGAAGAGCGGAATACGCATACGTTTCGCCAATTGTTCCAATTGTACATTGGTGGTGACACCCGTAGGCATTTTTATTATTTCTTTGACGTTTTTTTATTTCCTCTCATGACACCTTTTCCTCGTTTGTATAGTGCGAGATAAATTCCACGACCTTCCATTCTGCGATTATGACATTGCATCTCCTGCAGCTGACGCTGCGCAACCTTGGTATCGTTTACAGCCTTTGCGATCCCCGCCGCTCCACCAGCTAGCGATCCAAGAGCTCCCAGCAGCGGGAGAATAGGTAGAATTCCACCTCGTTTTGCTATTGGAAGTATCCGATTTCGTAATATTTCCTTCTTC
>NW_022639719.1:224450-224571 GCF_010583005.1 Odontomachus brunneus
AACTCGCTTCGCTCAATACGAGCATCTCAGGTGTCCTATTGCCGCCGCACGTTCAACTTGACTATTATCTTTTCTCCGCGGAAATCAAGCAATCGACCGTTTTGATCCACAACACGTATCG
>NW_022639719.1:224581-224774 GCF_010583005.1 Odontomachus brunneus
GTGGTTATTTCGATTTTTGTCTTAACCTTCATAGCTGCCCAAACAGCTGTAGCGGCAGCTCTCTCTCTGAGAGTGGAATCTCTTGCGACTATACGTTCTCGCGCCTTGTCAGCGAGTACGTTATCTGCCACGTGACGTTCGACGAGATCGTTGCTTCGAGAATACGGGATATCGTGCTCGCGACACGCCGCAT
>NW_022639719.1:225037-225211 GCF_010583005.1 Odontomachus brunneus
GGGTCGGCCCTTATATGTTCCGGGATTCTGTCCCACAAAACGTCAATGTGCTTCGAAAACCCGCGCAATAGAACAATTTTCGGTATATATTTCAACTGTTCGAAAGGTTAGGTCTCGAATATCATGAGTATCCAACAGTAGGAGAAACATTTTGGAAACTGAACGGATTCGATT
>NW_022639719.1:225282-225450 GCF_010583005.1 Odontomachus brunneus
CAATCTACCAGAAGCTGTAACGTCCCTTGCGACCGCTCAGACACAAAAAACGTTATGTTCTCGTTTTTTTGTTTCTGGCCTGCCTGCATACACCGACAATAGCCTGGGCTGGTAGAGAACCGTGCATCGAGAGGAAGTAATTCATTCGTGTTGTGAATTCGTGTAAAA
>NW_022639719.1:225460-225802 GCF_010583005.1 Odontomachus brunneus
CAAATGCTCTGATCGTAACGTTGATAAGACGTACGCTTGTACTCAATTGTATTATTATCGAGATATCGCACCAATTCGCTGGGTGGTTGAAGATTACCAAAACTATCGAAATATATCACGCGATCGCCTCTTTTCGCGTACGCTACCCAATGAGTACCGGCTCCCTCGATGTCATCCAAATTTACGATTCCACTCTCGTTTACGTGCGGCGATGTAGGCAGTACGTGCATGAAAACGCCCCTGAAGAGCGGAATACGCATACGTTTCGCCAATTGTTCCAATTGTACATTGGTGGTGACACCCGTAGGCATTTTTATTATTTCTTTGACGTTTTTTTATTTC
>NW_022639719.1:225812-227024 GCF_010583005.1 Odontomachus brunneus
TGTGAATTCGTGTAAAAATAATGTAATTTTATGTTACGCATTTAATATATAAAGAATAAAATTCAGAGACTTGATAGCAAAACTTGAATTAACTATTGACACTCTTATAGTGATTGTATTATTGAATAGAAATTTTAATATGTAAAATGTTATTAATCAAGCAGAAATAAAGGATCGAAATTATAATAAGGAAAAAGGGAATATTGTACTTGGGTTATGGATGAATAAAAGTTGATGCGTTAATTGACAGTTATTTCATTGAGAAATTCTATATAAAAAATGTATTTTATTGGAATTTAATCATCATTGGTAAGTACATTCGTTAAGGCTTGTACTACAGCTCGCTCACTGCTATTTAGGTCGTTTTCAGATTTAATTTCGGATACCAGGACTTCTTGGTCTTTTGATTTTAATTCTAAATATTCTGGTACTTCTTCGGTTGCCTGTGGCGTCGGCGCGACGGGCCGCGATGGCAGTGGTCGTAGCGACGCGCGGATTTCGATAAAATAATTTCCTGAATTAATTACGAAATACCCTCTTTCTGTAGGGTTCGGTGAGCTGGGTGTTATAGACACGGGTACACCTTGTGCTGTAGTACGTGTAAACCACATTTGTAGGCGTTCTCTATATTTTCTGTCGCTTCGTTTCGGCATCTATTTATTTAAATGAAACTCAAAATTATACCGTAAATTTATCTCAATTAATATATTCCGTAAGAGTGACTTCTAATAGGTAGAGGTTGGTATAAACCTAGAGACCAAAGGAAAAGCTCGAAGAGGTTCAGGATAAAAGGTAATAAAGTCGCCCTTATGGTAACCCGATATGGGACCTTCTGGTCTGTACTAAAGAGTCAGCGAGACAAATTGTTATATTTATGTGGTTTATCTTTATTAAATGGTTGTAGGCAACGTATTGCCGATTGATTATAAAATTCGTGTAACAAGATAAAAATTATTTTATATGCAAGCAGTGAAGGGCCAACTAGACTTTTTGGTATAAAAATATTTAATATAATATTTAATATAATAGTGTGGTTGTATGCAGTAGACTTACGGTTATTTTATAGTAGAATGGCGTGTGTAGATCTTATCGTTATTCGCCAGGACACGCTCGCAAGCGGTTCACATGGTTAGCTGGTCGTCAGAAAAAAATGCCCGGACGGTGGCCTTAAAGTAGCAGGCGAAGGGCGGTGTGGAAGTTGAGTAACTCGGC
>NW_022639719.1:227034-227140 GCF_010583005.1 Odontomachus brunneus
ATTAGAGGGAGGCGAGTGCGCCCGGCTGTCCTTAGGGCAGCCGGTGTGGGTAAACCGACCTCACCGCGGGGGCAGTCGGGTCCCTAATGCCAGTACGGCAACCGGC
>NW_022639719.1:227219-227716 GCF_010583005.1 Odontomachus brunneus
GGGCTGCTGCGCCCATGAGTATTAGGAGCCGGAGGGCTCCCCTCCTTCTCGCTTCAGAGAGGGAGGGAAGCCCAATGGCGCCTACAGCAGGGGAGCGTACCGGATCCCTTATGCCAGTATGGTACCGGTCTCTCGGGTGGGCAGCGGCGCCCAAGAGTATTAGAGGGAGGCGAGTGCGCCCGGCTGTCCTTAGGGCAGCCGGTGTGGGTAAACCGACCTCACCGCGGGGGCAGTCGGGTCCCTAATGCCAGTACGGCAACCGGCCTCCCGGGCGGGCAGCTGCGCCCGGGAGTAGCAAGATCCCCAGTGAATGCTTCACCGGGGATCCACAGCGGGGGCAGGGCGGGCTCCTGAGGCTCCGTTGAGCCAAACCACCCTAGGGGGCGGCCCGAAAATCCGCCCGGGTTGGGGGGCCGCCGTCATGCCCCCCTTTACAAATATGATGACAGACAAAAAGGCGAAGATCTCCGGCGGATCGGATACGTCGGGCCGGCACG
>NW_022639719.1:227726-228144 GCF_010583005.1 Odontomachus brunneus
GTAAAGATTATCAGAAAAATATTAAGGAACTGTTATATGTTTGCCGCAGAATATTCAGTGTAATACTGTGTCGAAGAATTATAAAAGAATTAATGTGAAACTGTTGTAAAGTTATATGTAATTCTGTCTATTTCTAAAATTATGTTTAACACTGCGAAAATTGTGTGGAGTGTCACTAAAATTATGAGTCGTACTCTGTGTGTGAAATTATAAGAAAAACTGTGCGAAAATTATGTATGTGAGTGTGTGAGAAAAAAGTCGAGTAACTACTCGTGTAAAATTATGTGTAGTACTCTGCGGTACAATTAAGTGTGACTGTGTGGAAAAATGTTGCGGAACTTCGGAACGAAAATTGTGTGTCGCACTGTGTGAGAAATGTTGAGAGACTGACTGCGCAAAATTATATGTGTTACTGTCA
>NW_022639719.1:228154-228278 GCF_010583005.1 Odontomachus brunneus
ACCCTAGGGGGCGGCCCGAAAATCCGCCCGGGTTGGGGGGCCGCCGTCATGCCCCCCTTTACAAATATGATGACAGACAAAAAGGCGAAGATCTCCGGCGGATCGGATACGTCGGGCCGGCACG
>NW_022639719.1:228288-228717 GCF_010583005.1 Odontomachus brunneus
ATATGTAATTCTGTCTATTTCTAAAATTATGTTTAACACTGCGAAAATTGTGTGGAGTGTCACTAAAATTATGAGTCGTACTCTGTGTGTGAAATTATAAGAAAAACTGTGCGAAAATTATGTATGTGAGTGTGTGAGAAAAAAGTCGAGTAACTACTCGTGTAAAATTATGTGTAGTACTCTGCGGTACAATTAAGTGTGACTGTGTGGAAAAATGTTGCGGAACTTCGGAACGAAAATTGTGTGTCGCACTGTGTGAGAAATGTTGAGAGACTGACTGCGCAAAATTATATGTGTTACTGTCAGGAAAAAATGTTGAAGCACTGCTCGCGCGCTCCGGTAGCACGGCTTATATAGGGCTCCGGCGGCTTCCGACGGCGGTCGGGCTGCAGCGCCGAATTTCAGGGTGGCATGGTGGTCCCGAGTCGG
>NW_022639719.1:228727-242168 GCF_010583005.1 Odontomachus brunneus
CGGGTGGCTGGATGACGTGATGTATTGTGGCGTGATGCATGGTGATACGATGATGTCATGCCAGAAGCGTTCGATCGCGTCCATGCGAGTTCGCTACGCGTTTATTCTATGCTATCTTAATTATATTAACAATTAGGTTGTTACGTATGGCCTTCATAATTTTTTATTAATAATATTTCATAGTACTAAGATGCCTTTGCTTGCATTACCAATATTTTATTCTATAGTCTCGGCCCTTTTTAACAACTGAATTAATAAAATCGCTGTTAACAAAAAGTTTCGCTTAAAATATTACTTATGCTACATCTCAGTTAGTACAAATCGGCCGAAGGCTACTATGGCCTTTTAATATTATAGTGACGCGAAAGTTATAAAGTTTTTGGAGGCCTGGACGTTACACCTCCCTCCTTTTAAAAACAAATTCCGATGTTTTCGAAGGGATTTGTTCTAGGTCTGAGATTCGCTTGCTTAACTCGCGGTACGATAAGCTATGGGGTGGATTTGGGGCTGAAGCTGTTGTCTTCTCGTTGTCTGTGCTGGTTGGTTGGGTCAGGATGGATTGATAGCCCTTGTCCGCGTGGGTGGCGGACGTACAGAATACCCCCAACGTATGGCCTGCGTGTCGTAAAAGGCGACTAAAAGGCCCTCATGGGCGGGCTGCTGCGCCCATGAGTATTAGGAGCCGGAGGGCTCCCCTCCTTCTCGCTTCAGAGAGGGAGGGAAGCCCAATGGCGCCTACAGCAGGGGAGCGTACCGGATCCCTTATGCCAGTATGGTACCGGTCTCTCGGGTGGGCAGCGGCGCCCAAGAGTATTAGAGGGAGGCGAGTGCGCCCGGCTGTCCTTAGGGCAGCCGGTGTGGGTAAACCGACCTCACCGCGGGGGCAGTCGGGTCCCTAATGCCAGTACGGCAACCGGCCTCCCGGGCGGGCAGCTGCGCCCGGGAGTAGCAAGATCCCCAGTGAATGCTTCACCGGGGATCCACAGCGGGGGCAGGGCGGGCTCCTGAGGCTCCGTTGAGCCAAACCACCCTAGGGGGCGGCCCGAAAATCCGCCCGGGTTGGGGGGCCGCCGTCATGCCCCCCTTTACAAATATGATGACAGACAAAAAGGCGAAGATCTCCGGCGGATCGGATACGTCGGGCCGGCACGAGGGGGCTATAGTCCCAGGCCCCCTCCCTGTCGTCAACAAATGATGGGCCGGACGAGGGTGTGGCTGCCGCCGCGCCGACGGCGGGCGCGTCGGTGGTTCGGGCAACCGCCGAGGGGAGGGGTGAAGCAGGGCGAGTGGATGGAGAGAGAAAAACGGGAGGGGGGAAAAGAAGGAAACTGGAAAAGGAGGAGGAAAGGATTGGGCCAGGATCTGAGTAACATATGGAGGAATAGAAGGATAGAGAAGCGGAGAAGGTGGAAACATGGCCTGATGGCGGAATTGGGGAAGATGTAGGAACTTCGTCCTGCAGAGAATGGAATGGATAAGGGAGTGTGCTATGATGCTGGATGAGGTGTGCGAAAGGAGCAAAAGGATGAGCCGTACAGAGAAGGACAAAATTGTGAACGGAATGATATGATATCGTATTGCGAGGACGTGGTAAAGGTATGCAATGCAAGGAATAAACATTGGGAGGTAACAACAAAAAAGGATTCGAAAATGGATAGAATACTGAAGGGAAAGGATGAAGATTTGGCTAAACTGGAGAGGAAGGTGGAGACGGAGAAGAAGATGAGTGATGGATGGGAAAGTTTGTAAATGAAAAAGGTGGAAAAGTTGAACGTAGAGAAAGAGAGAAAGGGAAAGAAGAAAGGAAAGTATGGCAGAGGGAAAGGGATGGACTGGAGGATGAGATACTAGTATGGAGAGCGGGAGGGAAAAAGGACAAGGACCGGAGCGTGTCTCCAGCCCACATGGAACGAGTGGATCGGGCCGTGTCTCCATTTCCGGAGACACGGCCCGATATGAGGGACCGGGCGACGTCTCCTTTGCGGGGCCTGTTTGCCGGCCGGGGGGAGAAGGAAGCACCGGCGGTCGGGCTGGTGCCGGGCGCCGCGGGATCGGTCGCGCCCTCCCTGCCCGCCGCGGCTCCCCCAATAGATCGGGGCTGGGCCGTGGCGGGCGGGAGGGGTGCGAGGAGGAAGGAAAGGGGTCCCAAGGGGGACGGTGGGAGAACGAGCGCTCCGTAGCGTCCGGCTGTGCCGGGGACGCTGCTGGCGGGGCCGGCGACTTCGGCGGTGTCGGTCCGCCTTGAGCCGGGGGGCCTCTCTTATGCGGAGGCCCTCCGCAAGGCGAGGGCCGATGTTGACCCGGGTGCGGGCGGGGTTCGGCCCGCCTTTGTCAGGAGGGCCGCGAATGGCGGCCTCCTGTTTGGACTGGCCGGACCCGGGTAGGAGGGGGAGGCGGACGCCCTGGCCGCAAAGCTTAGGGCGTCGCTCCCGGGGGCCGTGGTAACACGGCCCTCAAGAATGGGGGAGGTCCGACTCGTCGGTTTTGACAAGTCGGTCCTCCCCGAAGAGATAGTGGAGGTCCTCGCCGCGCGAGGAGGATGTGGGCCGAGCGAAGTGCGCCTCGGCCCCGTTAGATGGGGCTGGCGGGGCGAGGGGGCAGTCTGGGCGAGACTCTCCCTCGCCGCCGCTACCACGGTGGCGGCAGAAGGGAGGGTGGCGCTGGGGTGGGCGGGGGCGCGAGTGGTGATGCTCGCTCCCCGCCCTCTCCAGTGTTACCGGTGCTAACGGCTCGGCCACATCCGGGCGGCCTGCTCCGCGTCAATCGACCGGAGCGGAATGTGCTACCGGTGTGGCCGGGCCGGGCACACCGCGCGGGCCTGCACAGCTAGTGCGGCCTGCGCGGTGTGCCTTGAGGATGGCCGGGACTCGGGCCACCGGTTGGGTGGTCCCGAGTGCCCGATGGGGGGTGGTTCTCCGGCGGGCGGAAGGCCGCCCACCGAATGCGGCCGACTCCGGCCCCTTTCCGGCAGGTGTGTTGGCGGACCCTGGGAGTTCATCCCGGGATCTAGCCGGTGGAGAGGGCCTCAGTCTGACCACCTAGACCGGGGCCACGGCGCCGGCCGAACATCAGGTCGGCGTCGACGGGGGTCGGTGCCGGGCGGAAACCTCCGCCCGCACCGGTCCCCCCTCTCCCCTACGGGTCGCTTGGGGGGTGTGGGGGCGCACCCTCCAATTATAGCGGCCCGTGAGGGAGGCGGCGCGATGTTGTGTCGCACCGCGCCGCTGCTCAGGAAAAGCCGACCGGGGGTAATTTGTTACCCCCGGTCCAGGAGGGTTCTCAGGACCGCGGAGGGGGATCCGCGGAAGTTATACGCAAGTGGTCCCCGCGAGCCCCCTGATGACCGCTGAGGACGGACCCGCCAGGGGTTTTAGTGGATAGGGCCCCCGTCGAGCTTCTCGGCGAGGGAGGGGCCCCACATAACCCGCGGTCTCCCCCCGGAGACCGTGGGTATGCGTAAAGCATTTCCCCTCGCTTAAAAAAAATTTAAGAAAAAGGTGCTCCTGAGGCGCAGCCAAGGGGCGCCCGACTACGCATTCGGGCATTTGCAAAACTTGACCGCGACTTGCTAATGGCCACCCTAAACGCGGCCTGCTGGACCGAGCCGGGACCCCTTCTGAAGCCCTGGCAGACTATAGAGCAGGAGGTAGTCGTAATCCGAGACATGATAGAGGGCGCGTGTGACGTTGCCATGCCCCGGTCCCGGCCGCACTTCCGCCAGTGTTCTGTTGGGCGGTGGAGATCGCCGAACTTAAGCGCTCCGCTATCCACGCCATCAGGGATGTGGACCGGTGGGGAAAGACGGACGACCGTAGAATGACCGCCGAAATGGTCTACCGCGAAACGCCGGGAACTCTCAAGGAGCCTATAAATTCGGACCAGGCCCGTGCCTGGGATGAGTCCCAGGTGAAGTGTTGATAGTGTGTTCACTTAAAAGAATGGGCCTTCAGATATCCTTCAAAAGACCGAGATCATGTTCATTCATAATGGGTCAATAGGGCGGTCACCAAGGGCCCAAGTCCGAATCGATAACGTCTCCGTGAAAGCGGTCCCCACGATTAAATATCTGGGATTCGTCTTGGATGGCACATGGAAGTTACAGAAGCACTTTGAGGTTTTGGCCTCCAAGTTGGGCAGGGTGGCGGGTACTTTAGGCAACCTCCTGCCCAACCTCGGCGGCCCAAAGTGGAAGGAAAGGAGGCTGTAGGCGTCTGGCCGGAGCCTATCGGACGACGTCAAATATGGCCGCCACGATCTTGGCCAGTTTCCTCCCATTGGAGCTCCTTGCGGTGATGCACACTAAGAATTATCAGCGTGTCAATGAGCTCGTCATATGTATGGCCAAGAGGTAAGGCCAAGAGACAGGCCCGTCAATGCCTCCTTTTCAGGTGGCAGATCCATCTGGAATGAGCGACGGACCGCTTGGGGTGTAGTGTCGCCAAGGCCATCCGGTCCCGTCTACAGGAATGGGTAAACAGGGCTTCTGGAGGGTCCTTTCCGGACAACGTAGGTACTCACCGGACATGATTGTTTCGGTGAGTACATGCATAGTATAGGAAGGAAACACACTTCCCGCTGCCACCACTGTGAAGCAGAGGTGGACTCGGCGCAACACCTGGAGCGCTGTTCCTTCTAAAATAACGCCGAGTCCTAGTCGGGGTGGTTAGGGCAAACCTCTCTGCCTCGACCCTTGTCAAGCCCATGTTGGGGGAGATGAGGGCTGGTCCGCCGTCACCTCTTTTTGCGACACCGTGATGTCGCAGGAGGAGATAGAGCGCGTGACGCGGGGCTAGGTAGCCCCTCGGGACGGGAAGAGACGCCCAAGGAGGAGACAGCGGGCGCCTCTCCCAGCCGCGCTCGTGCGCGGCTTAGAAGAGCAGTGCATCGCAGGCGGGGAAGGGACAACACACCAGACGTCCATTTCCCAGGTGTACTTGCAGTTGGGCCGAGCATTTAACCGGGCTCAGCCGGCGAAGGGCCCAGGGGCGTACCACTAGGAGATACCTCAAGGGGAAGCTCAGTTGAGGCGCAGCCTCCCTGCCCCCCTGCCCCAAGGAACATGACAAGACGCCTCCGAAAAGGGAGCGACTCAGCTCTTCCGCTTGCGCGAGGACCGCTGACTCCCCTCCCTGAGTACGGCGCGTCCTGACCGTAACAGGGGAGAGGCACATCGCCCACTCCCCCCATAAGACCTCGTTCATGGCCGTTGGGATGGGTCGGGTTTACACGGAAGCGGTTCCAGCCTTCATACCCTGGAAAATTAGGCGCGGCGAGACGGGGTGCCCATATTTCGCTACTGAGATAAGGCTTGGACATGGTCGGTAAGAAATAATTTTCCCCGGCTCAGGAAAGTGAGCGGGTCTGTCTGAACGACCCGCCCGGCCGCCGAAGGAGTTCCTGAGTATTGCCGCCAACACAACTCCCCCATCACGACGGCTTCCGAAAGGACCGGACGCGCAAGATCGCGTCCACGCTCGACCGTCTCTCCCGGAAGCCGTATTGCTCCTCGTTGAGCGCTGGACTACTCCGGGATAGGTGCTGGACGAGGCGAGCGCATATTATCCTTTCGAATAATTTGCCCACCTCGTCCAAAAGACATATCGACCTATATGCGGAAGGGCTGTCCTTCGACTTGCCCCCCTTTTTTAAGAGGACCAAATTGGCCCTCTTCCAGGGGCTGGGGAACACTCCGGTCCTCATACAGGAGGTGCCCAACCATACGCATTACGCGACTCTTCACCTCCGCCTCATTTATCGCCGAAGCCCACATTGTGCCTGGGATACCGTCAGGATCCGACGCCCTTTTCTTGGCGCCGAGCTTCCTGACGGCCCTGTCCATCTCCACCTTGGTGACCCGACCGACTCTTCCTCCCTGTATGGGTGGGGCCCTCGTAGGGGGGAATACAAGCTTCCCCCCATGGTAAGAGGGCCCCCACCACCTCTTCGAGGAAGTCGGG
Organism: Odontomachus brunneus; assembly: GCF_010583005.1. Taxonomy (NCBI): domain Eukaryota; kingdom Metazoa; phylum Arthropoda; class Insecta; order Hymenoptera; family Formicidae; genus Odontomachus; species Odontomachus brunneus. Next base: position 234,685 of record NW_022639719.1, read on the forward strand.
ATCCAGGGACGTCGTTGGAGGGGGCGCCAAATTGCGCAAGCGCCTCATCACGATGTGATAGAGGCGCCCCCATGGGTCCTTGTCGATGGTGGAGACCAGGTCATCCGAAGCACGGGCGCTGGCCGTAAAGATGGCCGCCTTGAGGGCGCCCCGCTTTCTGCGGTACGCCTTCTCGGCGGCCATCCTGCCCGCACTGTCCCTTCGCCGGCGGTCCATTTTCCGTCTGGCTCGGCCGGCGGAGCGCTGAAGTTCGGCGATCTTCGCCGACCACCAGTACATGGACCGGCGGGGATGCGGCCGGGATCGGGGCATGGCGGCGTCACACGCCGCAGTCATCGCGCCCACGATTCCGGCTGACTCAGCCTCAATGACGGCCCGGGTTCCCAGTATGGGGCCCGGGTCCGCCCATGTGGCCGCCGTTAGGGCGGCCGCCAACTTGTCGCGGTCAAGCCTACAGAGGGCCCATTTTGGTGGTCGGGCGCCTCCCTGGCCGCGCCTCGAGAGCACCTCTTCGGGGACGACCAGTCGGACCACGATGTACCTGTGGTCCGAAAAATTTTCACTTCTGGTCACCACCCGCCAATCCTGAATTAGTCGGGCTGCCTGGGGAACGCTAGCGTGAAGTCGATCACTGATCTCCCCTGCGGCCCGACGAAGATGCTCCTCCGGCTCCTGTTAATTATACAGAGGCCGTGAGACGCGACCCATTCCTCCATTACCTCGTCCCTTCGGCACTTGGCCGAGGACCTCCACAACGCCGATTTGGCATTGAAGTCGCCGGCCACCAGGACCCGCCTTTGGGGGCGCCTTAACATGAGGTCCCCCAGCCGGCCCAGAAGGTGCTCAAAGTGGGCGAGGTCCCACGACGGTGAGGCGTATACCCTGACCACATCTAGGGCCCCCCATTCGACCGCGACATAGCCGCCCCCTCTCCACAAAGGAGACTGGGGGGGAGGCCTCGCACTCCTGGTAAAAGATCGCCACCGAGCACTTCCCACCCCGCCCCTCAACGTCACCCATTATGGCTGGGTGACTCCCGGGGACGGAGTGAGGCTTGGCGGCGATCCCCAATCCACAACCGCGCTCGCGGAGGGACTGCATAAACAGTTCTCGGGCTCCGCGAACGCGATTGAGGTTCGCCTGGAGGAGGCGGATAGCATTACGGCTGATCTCCACACTCCTCCGGGGCTTCCACTACTTTTTTTACGGGAGTGGGACCCTCTTTGGGGCACTCCCTCTCGCTACTCTCTTCCCAGCCCCGGTTCTCCGCGGAATCCTTTGCTCGTTTGGAGTTGGGCCCGCCGGGCAGACCGGAGCTGCGGGTTGAGGAGCCTCTCCCCCCTGTTTTAGGGGAGGCTTCCCTGTCTTCTCAGGGGAGGAGAATCAGAGGCCTCACGCCTTCTTCTCCCATTCTTTCTCCCCTTGCCCCGCTTCGCCATTTGGCTAGCTTCCCACTCTGTGGCCACAGGGCGCGTCGCACGCCGCGGCCCTGTGGCCGGCCGAGCCGCAGTGGTAACAGAGACAACTGCGATCGGGCTTACTCTTACAGGAGGCCCTAACATGGTCTCACTCCAGACACTTGAAACACTGGAGAGGGCGTCTGCTTAGGGCCTCCACGCGGACGGAGGACCACCCTACCTTGAGGCGTCCTCCGTACGTAACCTTCTTGGCGACACTGTATACACAGCGTCCCCATGCGGCCTTAGCTACGGCGAATCTCCCCGGTTTTAATGTCACCGGGCCCGCAGCCACCGACGGCGGCTACCGCGGATACCACATTTTCCACGGCGACTCGTCGAGGTCTCGGACCCGAATGTCGGCCTTCTTCACCGGATGCGCGATCCGGACGTCCTTGTCGGCGAAGAAAGCCGACATCTCCCCGGCATCCGCCCTGGCGTGTTCCTCGAGAGCAGGGATCTCCAAGCGCCTGTTGCTGCCTTCCTCGTACGGATCTCCCCGATCCTGAGCTCCTTCAGGTCGATTTGGCCTCTCGCCCGCCGCATCGCTTCCGCGTAGCTCCCCTCAGGACAGCTTACCGTTAACGCGGCGGCATGTGGGGCCTTGGGGAGGGTGGGTTTACCACCCCCCCCCCGACTTGGGGAGCCTTCACTGTTTTTTTTGCCGCACCCCTTGTCCGCGGCATCCTTTTGGGGTCGCGGCTTTGAGCGTGCAGATTGAGGAACCTTTTTGCTCCCCTCTGTCTCCTTTCTCTCCCTCCTCCCCACCACTCTGCTCTTATATCCGTCCCAAAGCAGGGGAAGGAGGAATTGGGGGCTTCCACGTACCGCGTACTTGCAATTTGGTTCTGGGGGGGGGACACATCTTCCAAAGTTACAGCAGTGAACGGCCGGTTCCACGGACGGTTGCTGGCCGCCCCCATCATCCTTCTTCTTCTTTCCCTTCCCTTTCCTCTTTCTTCCCAGCCCCGAGGAGACGGGTGCCACGGAAGGCGAGGACTGTGGCGGTGGCGGGGGTTTGAGGGCGCCTGGTGTCCCCCATCCCTCGCCCCGCCTCTACCACCACCCTTTTGCGGAGCTCTCTGGGGCCCGGTGGACCGCCCCCCAGATATTCCGGGGAGGGCGGTCCCAGTGCCTCCATTATGCAAAGAACTAGGGCTGTTATCAGGACCTCTATATCCCCGCCGTTCCATATCGCTCCCTCGGGGGCCGCACCGCTGGTCAAGGGGGGGCTCCCTGCCCTCCACCGCGACACCCGGAGACCGACCATTCTCAGACGGGCTCGCCGGCGTAGGTATTCCCACGCCGGATGTTGTTCGCGTCTTTTTCTTTTTATTCTTCCTTGGAGGCCGGCCAGCCCCCTCGGTGGCGCTGCCGCGCGCCCGAAGAGGAGGGGCCTCACCCAGGGGCAGCGTCCCGGCAGCCATATCTCTAGCTACCTCCTCCCGACATTGTTTCCTGATCTTAATCTCCTCGGGAGTCGGAAGGAGGGTCAAGGCCGACACGGCTTCTCCCTCCATTGTCGCCTCCTCCTCACTGGAGGCAGGCAGAAGACGCCGGGTTACTCTTCTTTTATTGACGGGCTGGGAGAGGGGTGGAGATTCCCCCCCCGCATAGTCCGCTCTCTTCCTTTTTCGGTCCGCAGAGGAGACACGATTAGCGGGACCCCCCCCCCGCGGAACCGCCTCGGGGCCTGATAAGTCGGCCCCGTCCACCTCCACGGGGGAGTGGCTGTAAGCGCCAGGTGGCCGGGCCCTTCCCAATTCCTTTTTTAGGCGGTCGACCTCTAGTCGAAGTAGAGCGCCCTTGACTCGTAGGCTCTCCACCTCAGTCGAGGCCGCTGCCCTCTCCCTCCTGGCAGCCTCACCCATCTCCGAGTCACTGCTTGCAGTGACCCTATTTGTTAGGGTGAGGCTGCACGCGGCCATCCTCGCCGCGGCATCCCAGAGGGCTTCCTTGTAGGGGTTCTTAAAATTGCGAAACCGCTTCGCGACCTCATCGACGGCCTGTAGTGACATCCATGAGATCCCTTCGGTTCGTGTGAACCGCAGGCCGCGGAGGATCTCGCCCTCTTCCTCTTGTGAACGGAGAGCCCCTCGAGACTATGGGCGAACGGATGAGTCCCTTACCTCTCTCTCTCCCTAAACAGGCGATGCCAGCCGCCATGTAGTCTTCCGGGCGGGACACGAGGGACCGTCCCCGCCCATACTTTTTTACCGATGGGCGGAGGAGACTGACCGCGAATTAATATCGCCGTCACTGCCCTTCACTGCGCCCAGGTCGTTCTCCCTGTCGCTGCGGGGGCATGTCGAGGCCAATGATGACCCCGTGCGGTCCCCTGCGCTCTCGTTGGAGCAATTATTTGCCCCAATTTCTCCAACCAGGCCTTTGCAGGTCTCAGACCCTCCGGCAGAGCTGGTGGTCGGCTCGACTATGGGCGAGTTTCGCCCGCTTGATACGGAGGCGTACGCCTCCACCTTCTCCTCCTTTCCTCCTGCGACGTCTTTTGAGTTTTCAAAATTGACAGCCATTCTTAGGTAGCCTGCCCTTTATCACCCGTAGGCTTGCCGGGCGGGCCATAAAAAGTGGAGGAACTAAGTACCTCCCAGGCCGAGTCCCACGTCTGGGTTCGGGCTTAATACACCCGGCGTGCGCCAGGTGCTCTGGGGTGGACCGCTCGCGACCAACTAACCCGTCGGCCATTCATCCCATCTCCACGGCTCCCAAGCTTAGGATTGGGGGGATTTTATAGAGGTCCCCATCCTTGCGGCCCAGGCGTTTAAGCCAAGGCCCTCCCAGAGATACGTCATAGACATAACATAACGACCTCTAGGAGTTTACGATGTATACAGGTCCGACGTTACCGAACCTGCGCTGTAGGGGTCCTGGCAAATACCACGCAGACCTCTAATGCTCCCACACGGGGGGGCCCTCACGGCCGGCCACGCCGCGATATGCGGCTGTGACCAGGAGGAGTCGCAAGGTTGCCGGGGTACCGTACCTCTCCACTGAATGTGGGGAAGGCCAATGTACCGGTCCCTGCGACACCACCTCCCGTCCCGCCGGCCCGGAGTTAACCTCCGGATAACTCCGACAAGATAGCCATCCCAGGGTACGCGACCCCGACCTCGGAACACGTCCGAGCGGCCTGCGCACCCCTCCACCCCGCCGGGGTTGTCGGGAGATACCGACGTGCAATCCCGGGTGTGGAATCCCCTCCTCACCCTATCCAGGCCAAAGCCCGAGTAGGGACGGATCGAAAGTGTCCCACACTTTCAGCTGCCACACCGGCGTGCAATGCTAACTCGTGTGGAACCTCCCCCCCCGCGACGGGAAATTACTCGCCGCGAAGCGGAGGTCCCTCCAACCCCGAACCCGCCCCAAGATTGGTGGTGGAGCAAGCTCCCCCTAACGGCCCCAGCCGGCCGGGCGATTGAAATCAGGGCCGCCAACCCCTACCAGCAATTGGGCCCATCGGCCCTGTGGGAGTTGCCGGGCTCCTCCGCAGTGGAGGGTCTTTCGACCCCCTCTAGCAACCGTGGGGCTGCAGCCCACCGCGGTCCGGTTCTGTGGAGGTTTTCCTTCCTCGTTGCCGCCGTTCGCCAGCAATTTTCAGGTAGGGGCCTCACTTCCGGCCGAAGCCAAAAGGTACTGCCGCCGAGCCTTCATCGGATCGCCGGTACCCCTCCACCACGGTAAAGGGTAAAAGAAGTGCACGCCTTTTGCGCTCTTCTCCCACCCGCGGTTCCGGGCACCGGCACCCCCAGCGATACGTTTCATCGGTAGCTTAGGTAACACCCCTTCATCGCATCGGGGCCTAAGTGCACAGCGGCCTTAGCCTAACGGATCAGGGGTGGGGAGTTGCCGGGGCCAACAGTTACGTACCCTTCATAAGGCACGCGACCATAACCAACAACATTTGTATTTATCCCTTACAACACTGGAGAAAGCTCTTGTAGAGGAGAGCACGGAGGTTAACCGGTACAAACAACGTAGAGTCGACAGAAGTTCGACCGCAAAACGAACCGGCTGCTCCCCAACTCGGGCCGTTCGAAACAATATGAGTACCTTTAAAATTGATGAATATATTCAATCACGATATTTCTTTCGACATATCTAGATTAAAGCACATAATAAGCACTGTAAAAATTATAGACGATTTCATAGTCGACAATACTCCTGTGAAGTAAACCCATATGACGTATTTTATAGAGCAGTGCCCGGAATTATTTTCACATTTCGGACAGATTTCAGAGGCAACACCTACTACTACCCCCGCAGCTGCTCACCGCTCGACGGCTAGGCTGCCGATTGCGCGTGAGTTATTCTGCCTCAAGATCGTATCATCTGTTAAATTATCATCAAAATATTTTTCTTTACCAATAATTTTTATTTTTATAAATAAATACTTTTTTTAGTTGTAACTATATATCCATTGAGCGTTAAAGTTCTCATGTAAGGTTACAGAAATTTAAACATTGATATCTTAAAAGAAGTGTTAATAATGAAAGTGCTCTGCTTCGATATTATCTTGCAATTGGAATTATCTGGAGAATGAACAATATAACAGCAAACTAATATTTTATGATAAAAAATTTTGTGTTTTCCTGCCGAGCCAACATATATTTCATCATCTTCATAGTGAAATAGGCCAACCGGGGAAACCACTTAAAAAAACGCATCAACAATAGTACCTCAAGGGTGATGTGGAAATCTATTGTTAAAATTTTTATATTTATACTTTTTATTATTGTTATCGTGTTATTATGAATCCATACATACATATATACATATATATATTAGGAGTATTAATAAGTCTCCGCCGTTTTTTTTTTATCAAAAATTGGTTATTTATTGTAAAAGAACGGTACCATATGTTTTATTCAAAGTATTGTCCATCGCTAGCTACTTTTTCCCATCTTTCTGACAGCATACGGATATCGCGTCGGAAAAACGCTTCATCTTTTGAGGCTATCTACGAATTGACAAAATTTTTGGTATCTTCATATGATGTGAAGTGCTGCTCAGACAGGCCGTGCGTCATCGATCAAAACAAGTGATAGTCAGAGGGAGCAATGTCTGGTGAATAAGGTGGGTGGAGTAAAACTTCTCAATTCAGAGTTTCTAAGTAGGTTTTGACCGGCGTCGCAACATGTGGACGAGCATTATCATGCAGGAGAATAATTTTGTAGTGTCTGGAGTAATAGTAGACGTGATTTTCCTTGAGTGCTCAGCTCAATCTCATCAATTGTGTTCGATAGAGAGTCCCAGTAATGGTTTCGTTCGGTTTGAGCAACTCATAATACACGACATCAAGCTGATCCCACCAAATACACTACATAAATTTTTTTTCCATGAATATTCGGCTTGGCTGTCGATGTTGAAGCATGGCCACGTAATTTCCTCTTCTTTGGGTTATCGACCCTTTGGGTTAGTGGACCCATTTTTCATCACCAGTGACTATACGATGCAAAAACCCTTTCGTTTATGCCTGGCAAGCATCATTTCACATGTGCAAAATCGGCGTTCAACGTTTCTCGGCTTTAATTCATATGGAACCCAATTTCCTTGCTTTTGAATCATTCCCAACGATTTTAAACGATGTGAAATTGCTTGTTGAGTCACTCCTAATGTAAGTGCAAGTTCTTCTTGCGTTTGGCACGAATCTTCCTCCAATAATGCTTCCAATTCCGCGTCTTTGTACACTTTTGGCTTTTCGCTACGTTCTTTGTCTTCGACATCAAACTCATCGTTCTTAAACTTTTGAAACCACTTACGACAACTTCTCTCACTTAAAGCAGCCTCACCATATGCTTCTACAAGCAATTGATGCGCCTCAGCTGCAGATTTCTTCAAATTAAAGAAGTAAAGTTCTCGCAAATGACGCTTATTTGGCTCAAAACTCGACATTTGCGCACGAAAAAATTATATAATGCTGATACAAAATCGCTAATATTTCAAGGTTATGGTGTTGCCAGATGTCCAACCTTACGATATGACGTTTTACATCTGACAATTTCAACCATA
>NW_022639719.1:242643-247297 GCF_010583005.1 Odontomachus brunneus
TATATATATATATATATATATATATATATATATTGGAAGTACAAATAAAAAGATGGCTCCACCAGTAAGTTATGGTTGAAATGGCTGGAAACCTTGGGATTGGAATGGCAGTCAGCGGAGCCAACCGGACGTACTCCGGGGCAGGGTTCGCCGACCCCCAATGTTCGGCGGCGCGGGGGGTAGCGTCCCGGCTCTCTGCGTCGTCGTCATCATGCGGCGGGCTCTCTAGGTGAAGTAGCTCCTAAGTCTTAGAGTATTTGGCGGTAGACCAGGTGGTGTGCTTCCTTAATAGGATGGGCCTCAAGGTCACCGTGCAAGACTGAACTCATGTTCATGCATGATGGGTCGAGAGGGGAGCCACCAGGGGCTCGGGATCGGATCGATAACAACTCCGTGAAGATAGGTCCCACGATCAAATATCTGGGACTCGTTCTGAATGGCACATAGGGGTTCCAGAAGCATTTTGAGCTTCTGGCCTCCAAGTTGAGCGTGGCGACAAACGCCTTAGGCAGCCTCCTGCTCAACCTCAGCGGTCCAAAGAGGAAAGCGCGGCGGCGTCGTGTGTATGTTGGCGTCGTCAACGCGATGGCCCTTTACGGGGCATAACGGCGCTGGGCCACCACGCTTAGCGGTAGATCGCCGTCCATCTTGCCCGGGCCTGTAGGACGGCGTCAAGTATGGTTGCCACGGCCCTGGCCGGTCTCTCGGCGCTGGGGCTCCTTGCACAGGTACACGCCGAGAACTTTCGGCGTGTCAAGGAGCTCCGAAGCGGAGGAGACCAGGAACACCTGCCATAGGATTGACGCAGGCCCGTCAACGCCTCCTCCTAAGGTGGGGAATCCACTTGAGGGGGGCGACGGGGCGGGAAGTCGGGTTACCGTGGCCATCCGGCACTGTCCGCAGGAGTGGGTGGACAGGGCCCGCGGAGGGTTGTCGTTCCAGACGACGCAGGTGCCCACTGGACATGATTGTTCGGTGAGTGCCTGCATAGGATTGGTAAGGAGCTCACTTTCCGTTGCCACCACTGTGGTGCCGGGCTGGACTCGGCGCAACACACGTTGGAGGATTGTGCCTCCTGGACAGTGGAGCGCCGAGTCCTGGTCGGGATGGTGGAAGCGGACTTCTCTCCACTAGCTTTTATCGGGGTCATGTTGGGAGGGGGGGGAGAAGAGACCTGGTCTGCTTTCTTCTGCGACACGGTGTTGTCGCGGAAGGGGGAAGAGAGAAAGGAGAGGTGAAACCACTCCTCGGGATGGGGAGAGGCGCGACGAAAGAAAGGGCGTCTCTCCCACCCGCGCACATGCACGGAATAGAGGGGTAGCGGATTCATGTGCGGGGGGGACGTCACTGTTGGCGTACCCTCTCCCGGGGAACTCTCCCCGGTGTACCTGCGGGTGCACCCCCCCCCCAATGCGGCAATCGCCAAAGGTCTGGCCGAGGGGGGGGGGCGATGGCAGGAGGCGCCTGGTCGAGGGAGAGAGACGCGCCACAAGGCGCGAATTCCTCTCCGTGACTAGAAGTCAAAGTTGGCGCCTCCGGAAGAAGGGTTGGTCCGTCACCGCGGGGGCCACTCACCTTCTCCCAGAGTAAAAGGGCTCCTCACCGAGAGGGTTGGGGCATAATGACTCCCGCACCCCATAAGCTCGGTCGAAAACGAATGGACGGGTCGAGTCCGAACTCGACCGGACCTGGCCCAGAATATCCCTTTTAAGGGGAAGGATATGACCGGACGGGAGAGCCTACGTCCGGTCATAGAGGATTTGGAGGAGAGGGCCCGGGGAGTTTCCCCTCCCCGAGATAGGGGGCGAGTTAGTTAGATTCTTACGGCGGCCGAGGGCCGAGGATCCCGGAAGTTATGCCCGAGTGGTTCCCGGAACGCCTTCTTGATAGTCGCAAGGGGCCCGGCAGAGGTTTTAGTGGGTAGGCCCCCCTCGGTGGTTAGTACCGGGGGTGGAGAGTCCCACATTACCCCTTGGGGAAATCCCGTATTCCCCGGGAGTGTGTGTAATGCATTTCCTCTGCCTTAACAAAAAATGAGCGCGACAGAATCCCGACAATTTATCGGTTGCTCGGAGTCATAATCGAACTTCAATGCTCTGTCCCTTGTTACGAGCGCAGGCCGAATTCTGGCACGCCGTCGGTTGCTCGCAATCACGGTCGAACATCGACGCGCTATCCCTGTTTGCGAGCGGCGGCAGAGTCCCTGAACGTCGTCGTCTGGAACTATGAGCCTTCGAAAAAGCTATCGAACCTCGACACGTCCTCGTTAGGCTGAGCTTTCGGTGGTACGCTCAGTGGGGGAGCGGTGCACTTGGACACGGTGCATTTGGACACAGCCAATCACAGCACCGTATGATTAGAGACATTTGTAGGGTCCCTTGGAACAGCGACTTGTGATTGTGCTGTGTCCAATTGCCCCATGTCTAACTGATATACACCCGCTCAGTGGTACTAGTCTCCTGAAATGCCGGTGGTGTCCTGGGAGCCATGCGAGCTCCTGTTTTTTCCTGGCTTGCCAGGATTTAACTGCGAACGCCGGCTTGGTGCCTGCCGTGCACCGCATAACGGCGCTTAACTATATACCTAGCGCTCGACTCGAAAGAAATGAACAATAATACAGTATGAATGACGTTAACGAAAAATGAAACGACACGAAAGTAGTAACGGAGCCAATGTGCCTCGTTACACCGCCCCTTCCGTATGCCTCACCCCGGTTTGTCGGGTGCTGTAAACAATCTGATATAAGTAGAAGGCACACCACATGTTTCCTACACAGATTTAGTAGGCTCTCTCTAACGATGGGATTAAGTATCTTAGAAGTAGATTAGAATCTCGTAACGTAATTTCAAAATCTCTATAATTACTGTAGAAAATAATCGCAGTACTACTAAATAGACGCAAACCTGTATGAGATAGATTTAAACCATTGATGAGTACTTCGAAAAACGACTGCATTATTTTCAAGTATGCTCGAATCTAGATGAAATATACTCGAATCTTTACGAATACTTAATATTTTATCTTCGAATTAAAACGTTTGTATAAAGCAAAGATTATTTTAATATATTATTTCATTTCATTAATTTTATATTAATTTATTAAAATTGTTTTGACATATGTTTTTGATTATTGAATTAAACGGATCTTTACATTTCTTATTATTTGTAAAATGTGTGTGCATGCGTGTGTGTGTGTGTGTGTGTGTGTGTACTATTGTATATATACAGTATATATGTATATATACAAGGTATTCGAGGTATTGTGGGATCCCTCTTTGATCTCCAAAAGTACGCTCTTTAAGAGAAAATGGTCCCAATAAAAGTTGTAGGGATCATGAAGAAATTCTTTTTGTAACCTTAAACATGACCTTGAATTTGATCTTGATGGTCATTTGAAAGTCAGCATTGAATTATTTTAATGGAAGTTCTTTTTTACTCTGGATTTGAAAAGGGCGGGAAATTTTACGTTCAGATACGTTTTCATACCATTGGCCAAAGTGATCTCTAAGAATCATTTGGAAATCAAATTAGTGACAGAATATGCTGTGGACGGCGGTATCTGTAACGTCCCGTTTGGTCACTCAGATTAACGAAACGTTTGCTCTCTCTTTGTTTTAGACCTGCCTGCGTACACCGGCAATAGCCTGGGATGGTGGAGAGCCGTGCACCGAGAGGAAATTACAAGTGAGTGTGATTGTTTAAGGGAAGATGTAATTATAATAGAATGATGAATGAAGAGCCACCTAAGGTATTGGTTTTATATCTGTATGAGAAATGTACGAATTAAATAAAGATAAATTTATAATTACTGAATGTTTTATTCGTCCTTTAATATAAGCATTAAGGCATCGACTATGGCCTGCTCGTTGCTTATTAGATTTGACGTGGATTCTGGATTTACTGCCGGAGCTTCTTTGTTATTTGTCTCGAGTTCTACGTAAGATAGTTCCTCCTTATTTATTTCTAATATTGGCGCGCGAAATTCAATGTTGTGATTGGTGGATGAAATAGTAAAGTACCCTCGATCAAGAGGTTGCGGGGTGCGTGGAGGTTCGGAGAGCGGACCGCGCACCGTCGATTGACGAGAGCTCAGTTTCTGCAGTTTCTCGCGTTACTTCTTGCCAATTCTCTTTGGCATCTAACGTATTAAAGGAATGCTCAAGCTATTTTATTATTCATGGAATTTAATGAAAGCAAGAGTCCATAAGAACGATCGAAGTGGGCTCTGGTTTGTTGAATGGAAGAGTAGGGATGGTCATTAAACTGGGCACTAAGGGTTTTGGTTTGTGTTGCTTTCTTAATAAGGCTCCACAGTTAAGGAGTACTGTCAGAGTCTCGTTTAGAAATCCCGCGCTTAGAAATTCCTCATCACGCGCTACTCTGTAATTCGCTGTGTCTTAGTTAAGTTTTGGGGTGTTCGAGACGCTGCCGAGAACTGTCAGAACTTTGTGTCATTAGCCAAGCAAGAGAATCTGCCAGAAGCTATTGAGCTACCTGAAGCAGAGAGAGAAAGAAAGAAATGCTATTGGGGGCTATTTAAAGCTTCCCTAGGCAATAGCGTTTATGGTAGACACTAGGACTACCGCAGCCCTGCAGGAGAGTCTGTGCGTGTGCGTGTGTGTGTGTGTGTGTGTGTGTGTGTGTGTGTGTGTGTG
>NW_022639719.1:247707-259821 GCF_010583005.1 Odontomachus brunneus
TGTGTGTGTGTGTGTGTGTGTGTGTGTGTGTGTGTGTGTGTGTGTGTGTGTGTGTGATGGAGGAGGAATAGTAGATTGTCCTTAGGGATTATAGAACGATCGTATCTAATGTTGGTAGAGATGAACTTGAATAATATGATTACGGAATCTGAATATAAGATATGTATTTCGTCTCAATTGTAGTATGATATAATATTATAGAGTAGTAATAATGGATTATACAATATTCTCAAGTTATGTCAATAATATTAATGTAATAAATTAATGAATTAAAAGTTTGATGATAGGCACTTGCTAAAAGCCTACCGGGGTATTGCCCGAGTAGTGTAAGGGAAATGAAAAATAAAACTCACGGTCAAAATCTCTCAAAGACACAATAAGTCGGATAAGAACACGTCTGTCCTGGTCCGTGCAGGTTCGCAAAGGGTCGCAGATGAGCAGTCGAATGCTTCGCAATATCAGGATCATCGTACAAATGCCTGAGGCAACGGATCAGAGAGTATACTCAGAGATTTTCCCGTACAAAACTCGCGCTGCTGAAAAATGATTGAAGAAGAGCTAGAAAAACTGCGAAAGAATAAAGCTCCGCGTGTTGTGGGAGCACGGTTTTTATAGATCTCGAGCGCGAGCTTCGGTTGGCCCCGGCCGTTTCCGACGGCGGTCGGCTCGCAGCGCCGTATTCGGTGGCGAGATGGTGGTCTCGAGTCGGTGTTTTTCAAAGGAATGTCGCTGCGCTTCGGCTTTTTCTTATGCGCTCAGGTGGTCAGATAACGTTATGCGTGGTGGCGTGATGCATAGTATCGCGATGATGTCATACTAAACGCGTTTGCACGTGTCTGGGTGAGTTCGCTCGCGAGTGTTCTTATATTATTTGAATTTCCTACTAATTCCTTCGTCATGTAAGGCCTTTGAGTGGTTATATGAATAGTTCGGTTTTAAAAGGGCTGGTCGAGTTCTTGCGAGAAAGTGAAGGGAAAGTACTAAAAAAGTCGCGTGAAGTTTTTGAGAGGTCTGTCCTGAAGGGACAGGTTGGTTTAGGGCCATATTGCATTGCTACATCGTAGTGTTGTTTTTCTGCGACTTCATTTCTACAATAATCCTGACTCTATCCTTGGCCGTTTTCTGACGAGTGAATTAGTAAAATTCATCGCTTTGGTTAAAATAAAATTTATAATGTTAATTAGGGTTTATTCCACAAAAGCTCACGATATTGAGGACTTCGGATTGTTCTCCTTAACATACTTCTTAATGCCTAATTATTTCCTGTTGTAAATCAATTTTGTTTATAATATATTCCTTCCTTGCCTTCCAATATCGTGACTTCTTGTTTAGCGCTTCGAAGAGTTTAAGGACTATTTGGTTTACATTATATTTTATGTCTCAGATTAATACAAATCGGCCTTTGGTTGTCGCGGAATTTAAATACCGTAGTGGTAGTGAAAAATTAAGGTTTCTGGGGCTAGGACGTTACATATCGAGAAAAACAACCCGAATAAAAGTAGTGGTCATGAAAGACTATTTTTGGTGACCTTGAACTTGGCTTTGAGGTCAACATTGAATTTTTTAATAGAAACCTCTTTTTTGACTACGGATTTGAAAAGGGCGAGAAATTCTACGTTCCGATACGTTTTCATATCTGTGGTCAAAGTGACCTTTAGGGACTATTTGGAGGTCAAATTAATGACAGTCACAGAACGAAATTATTAATAAAGAATTATTAATAAATGTCAATGAATATTAATAAACGATTAGTGAATGGAATTATTAATAAATATTGAATACTAATATCCAAGGATCCTTAACAACTTTATTGGATAAAATACACATTAGACGCAAAACTGGAGAGCTCTGTTCGAAAATTTTCAAACATTTTATATGCCAATTGAGAAAAACTATACGTATCCAGAGGAATAAGCAACTGAAGACTTTTCGAATTCCTATCATTATTAATAATTTGTTTCACTATTGATTGAATAATCTGTTTTACTAACTAATATTTCTTGATCACTCGGACGACTCACTTCGGAATATCTACTTCACAATTTTTTTTTATTTGTAACTTAAAGAAGCTGAGCTTTCTAAAGGTGAGCGAATATATTTATTGATGATGAGAGGATGGGGTAATCAGCGAAAAGGTTATAAACAAGTCATGCGACTATTCAATGAAACTTACCGCAATGAAAATCAAATCTTAAAAACTACTGAAGTACGGGGAGCGGTGCACTTGGACACAGGACAATTGGACACGTTGCAAATGGACACGGCATTTGATACACAGTTCAATTGGACACGAAAGAAAATGCACGTCGTTCAGTTACACACCGTTCATTTGGACACCGTTCAGTTGGACACCGTTTACTTGGACACAGTTCAGTTGGACACCTTTCAAGTGCCCACTGTTCACTTGGACACAGAAGGATGCTTACTGTTCACTTAGACACCGTTCATTTGGACACCGTTCATTTGGACACCGTTCATTTGGACACCGTTCACTTGGACACCGTTCACTGTAACGTCCCTTGTGACTACTCAGACACAAAAAACGTTATGTTCTCGTTTTTATTTTAGACCTGCCTGCATACACCGACAATAGGCTGGGCTGGTAGAGAACCGTGCATCGAGAGGAAGTTATTTATTCGTGTTGTGAAATAGTGTGAACGTGACGTGATTTTATGTTATGGTTTTATTGTAAAAAGAACAAAATTATTTGTATGGATTAAATACTGGAGATTATATGTAGCAATCGATTTATTGAATTGAAATTATAATGTGCAAAATGTCATCAATTGGACAGAAAAATAAAGAAATAGGATTACGAAGGGGGAAGGGAATATTGTACCCGAACTAGGGGAAAGGTCGATGAGTTAATTAATTGTTATTTTGTCAAAGAGTTGTATGCGAAAAATGTAGTTTACTGAATTTTATTGGTCATTAGTGAGTACAGTCATTAATACTTGTACCACAGCTTGCTCACTGCTAATTAAGTTGTTTTCAGATTTTATTTCGGAAACCAGGACTTCTTGATCCCTTGGTTTTAATTCTATATACTGTGGCACTTCTGTAATCGTTTATAAAGTAGGCGCGACAGGCCTCGGCGGAAGTGGTCTTAGTGACGCGCGAATTTCGATAAAATAATTTCCTGAATTTATTACAAAGTACCCTCTTTCTGTAGGGTTCGGCGAGCTGGGCGTTACGGATACGGGTACGCCTTGTTCTGTAGTACGTGCAAACCACCTTTGTAGACGCTCTCTATATTTTCTGCCACTTAGTATCGACATCTATTTATTTAAACGAATTTTAGAACTATGTCTTTAATTGATTCCAATGAATAAATTCCATAAGAGTGATTTCAGGTAGGTAATATTTGGTATAAAGCAGAAAGGTATCTCTGGTCTCTCAATTCTTAACTACAAAGGTCCCATTCGCAAGGGCCTGTTGGAGTCTCGTTCGGATCTCGACCGACTCGCTAGTCAGGAAATCTTCACGCGTTACTCCACAAATCGCTGTATCTTAATTAAGTCCAGGAGTACTGTGTGGTTTACTACTATGGACTGTCAGAGCTCGATCTTAAAAAGCAGAAAGCGACCAGGAGCGATTTATGCTACCTAGTAATTTAGCGCAACTATAGTGCCGCCGAGGGCGCCGCAGTTCTGCAGAAAGGTATGTAATAGGCTTTCTACAGACAATTCTGCCTGAGAAGCTGAGAGACCAAAGGATATGCGCGGGTAATACTGGGTAAGTAGTAGCGAAATCACCCTTAAGGAAGATATGATGTAACTTGATATGGGATACGAGAGCAATTACTAAAGAGGTGTTCAGACAGATATTTATGCTAAAGTGATTCTGTTTTATTAAATGGTTGTAAGCTACGTGGTGCCAAGTGATTATAACGATGGTAAGACAAAGATAAAATATAATTTGTGCTGGCAGTAATAAATCTTTTATATCTTATGGTGTGAATGTTCAAGACGCTAGTATGATTGTATTTAGTAGACTTACGATTATTTTATTGTAGTAATATGTCGATCTTATCGTAACTCGCCAAGACATGCTCGTAATGGGCTCACGGTGTTGGCTGGCTGTCAGTAGAAGGGCCCGGACGGTTGCCTTAAAGTAGCAGACGATGGGCGATGTGGAAGTTGAATAACTCGGAGTCGTTCCCGATATGAAGTAGTTAACTTGTGTATTGGTGTATATAATCTCCCGAACAAATGCCTCCTAGCAACGGGTCGGCGAGAAAAATTAATACAAAGGTTGAAGTGTAAAAATTATGTGTATATGTGTATGTGTAGAACTGCGCGGCAACGTGACGGGGTGTATGACTTATGATTTTCCTGAACAAGTGCGAGGAGCGCTCCGGGAGCACGGCTTTTATAGGGCCTCCGACAGGGTTTCGCTTGGTTCCGGCGGCTTTCGATGGCGGTGTAACGTCCCAGCCCCTAAAATCTTTAAATTTTCACGCCGTTATAATATCGAGATACCACATTAACTCGAGGCCGATTTGCGCTAACCTGAGATGCAGTATATAAGGTACTTTATTCCAGCTGCAAACCTTACTATGTCAATCGTCAGAGACGGCTAAGAATAAAACCCAATATATTGACAGTGCTAATGAAGCACGTAAAAAAAATAGTGAAAACCATACTTGGCGAAGGAATTAGTAGATGAGCCGAATAATGTAAGAATATTCGCGAAGCGAGCCCACTTAGGCACGAGAAAACGCGCTCAGCATGACATCATCTCGATACTATGCATTACGCCACTGCACATAACGTCATCCGGCCACCCCAGCGTACCACAAGATAAGCTGAGGCGTAGAGGCATCCCTTTGAAACTAACCGACCCGGGACCACCGAGTCGCCGTGGAATTCGGCGCTGCGAGCCTACCGCCGTCGAAAAGCGTCGGGAACAAACGAAGCTCCCATCGGAGCCCTATAAAAACCGTGCTCCCGGAGCGCTCCCCGCATTTGTTCGGGTAAAACTCTGAGTACATCCAAGTATCTGTCCACGTAGCTGCGTGAACCTTTGTTACTATCCGACCCGTTGTCTTAGGCATTTGCTCGGATTATCTACGACCGACTTGTGTGCGGACTGCAGCGTCAGTACTAGCGTGCCCAGGCGAGTTCAATCACGACTAGCGGATCCCTACAGTAAACGACCGTGAGTCTAATCCCCTATTATACTCGAACACTTGACCGGTAGGATCCGAGCGACCACCTATCGTTAAATTCATTACTCCTGATTAAATTCTAATATTAATCTGACTTTTATAGTATTATCCGTATTACTAAATAGCTTATAGCATCATTCACATATAAGAATCTCGCTTAAATACAATACTTGTACTCGCTCTTAAAATATATTATACGATTATAACATCATTGCACTCTTTAAGAACGATTCTCTTCCTATACATCCTTTACACCTTGCAATACCTTGCGCTACATTGGTCTCGACGCTTCACTGACAACCGTGCCAGTCGTAAGCCATTACACACATTCCTGCAGAGCTGCGGTGTTCTGTAACGTCCAGGCCTCCAAAACTTTAAAACTTTCGCGCCACTATAATACTAAAAGGCCATAATAGCCATCGGCCGATTTGTACTAGCTGAGATGCAGCATAAGTAATATTTTAAGTAAAACCTTATGTTTTATTAATTCAGCTGTTAAAAAAGGGCCAAGACTATATCATAAAATATTGACGATGCAAGCAAAGGCATCTTAGCATAATGAAACATTATTAGTAAGGAACCATGAAGGCCATACGTAACAGCGGAATTGTTAATATAATTAAGATAATATAGAATAAACGCGTAGCGACTCGCATGGACACGATCAAACACGTCTGGCATGACATCATCACATCACCATGCATCACGCCACGGTGCATCACGTCATCCAGCCACCCGCATGCAGTACCTGGAAGCTGAAGAGCAGTGGAATCCCTTTGATGAAGGCCGACTCGGGACCACCATGTCACCCTGAAATTCGGCGATGCAGACCGACCGCCGTCGGAAGCCGCCGGACTTGAGCGAAGCAACCACTGGAGCCCTATATAAACCGTGCTCCAGGGGCGCGCGAGCAGTGGCAGTTACAGAGACACACAGTGCTACACATAATTCTTACACGAAGAGTACGACATAATTTTCTCAGACACATACACATAATTTTGCGACAGCTCTTTTGTAATTTTCCAACACAGTATTACATATAACTTTTCAGCGACAGATACACGACAGTCTCTCAATATTTTATCCGATAACCT
Organism: Odontomachus brunneus; assembly: GCF_010583005.1. NCBI lineage: Eukaryota > Metazoa > Arthropoda > Insecta > Hymenoptera > Formicidae > Odontomachus > Odontomachus brunneus. The sequence continues at coordinate 253,972 of NW_022639719.1, forward strand.
TTACGTAACTCACACTCAAAAATTACTAAAAAGAAATTATTATAATTTGCGTAACGCTACATCTAATTTTAAGATTTCAGTGATAATTTCCTTCGACATTTACACGCAACGCCAGCTCGATATTCGCTCGGGAAATTGTAAAGCGCACACCCGTTGCGTAGACGCACGTTCTATACACTTACACGTAAACATACATATTTCAATCTCTGTCTTAAATCATCTCGCCGACCCGTTGCATCGACGCATTTGTTCGGGAGATTAACTACATAAAAGTACAAGTGCACCTGTAACGTCCCAACCCCTTGAATCTTTAAATTTTCACGCCGTTATAATATCATGATATCACTCTAACCCGAGGCCGATTTGCGCTAACCTGAGAGGTAGTATATAAGTTAAATTGTTCTAACGGAAAGCCTTACTCATTCAATCGTCAGGAACGGTTAAGAATAAAACTCAATATATTGGCAATGCACGTAAAGGAAATAGTTAGTGAAAAACATACATAACGAAGGAATTAGTAGGTGAGCCGAATAATATAAGAATATTCGCGAAGCGAACCCGCTTAGGCACGACAAAACGCGCTCAGCATGACATCATCTTGATGCTATGCATCACGCCATCGCACATGGCGTCATCCAGCCACCCAGCGTAGAGGCATCCCTTTGAAACTAACCGACCCGGGACCACCGAGGCGCCGTGGAATTCGGCGCTGCGAGCCGACCGCCGTCGGAAAGCGTCGGGAACGTACGAAGCTCCCGTCGGAGCCCTATAAAAGGCACGCTCCCGGAGCGCTCCTCGCATTTTGTTCGGGTAAAATTCAGCATACCAAGTCTTCGCTCACGCAGCTGCGTGAAGCATTCGCTAGCCTTTGTTCGGGGAACTCTTTTACACATTACATTTATCGAAGTCAGCGAGCTTCGAGATTCTCTACGACCGACCTGTGTGCGGAATAGCAGTAACGATACAAGCGTGCCTAGGCGAGTTTAATCACGACCAGCGGATCCATACAATAAGCGACCGTGAGTCTATTCCCCAATTATACTCGAACACTTGACCGGTAGGATCCGAGCGACCACCTATCGTTAAATTCATTATTCTTGATTTAACTACCTTTATTGTATTGCTCATACTTCTTAATAGCGTATAGCATCATTACATATAAGAATCTCGTTCAAATATCATACTTGTACTCGCTCTTCAAATATATTATACAATTCTTACATTACTGCACTCTTTAAGAACGATTCTTTCCCTATACATCCTCCACACCTTGCAATACCTTGCGTTACGTCTTTGGTCTCGACGCTTCGCTGACACCCGTGCCAGCTGTAAGCCCATTACACACATTACTGCAGAGCTGCGGTGTTCGCCATAACACCATAATACTGCTAATGTGCTACGTAGCATTTACCGCTCCTGGTTGCATCTTCTGCTTCTTAAGACAGAGCTCTGACAGTTCTCGGTAGCATTTCACGAACGCTCCGGAACTTAATTAATATACAGCGAATTGTGAAGTAGCGCGTGAGGAACACCTGTCTAGCGAGTCAGTCGAGATCTGATCGAAACTTCAACAGATCCATTGCGAACAGGATCTTACAACTTAAAGATCAAGAGACCAGAGGTTATATTTCTGCTTTATACCCATACCGACTTACTTAAATCGTTCTTACTGAGTTTCATATTGAGTTCAAATCAAGTTACAACATAGAATATTTCATTCAATATATTAGATGCCGAAGAGAAGCGGCAGGAAACATAAAGAGCGACTACGCAGGTGGATTGCACGCACCGCGGAGCAAGGCGCACCTATCTCCGTCGTGCCCAGCTCTCCTAACCCTACAGAAAGTGGGTATTTTATTCTAAATTCGGGAAATTACTATATTGAGGTTCGCGCGTCGCTGAGACCACTTCCACCGAGGCCAGTCACGCCGACCGTACCCGTTATTAAAGAGGAGCCTAAATACACTGAGTTATTACCGAAAGATCAAAAGGCTCCGAATTCGAACTTAGAGTTGCATAAAGATTAAACAAGTAGCGAACAGGCCGTGGTCGAAGCGTTAGTAAATGTACTCACCAACGAACAATAAAAGACATTCTTATAATTAAAATCGTGTCAACTCTTACGCATCACACGTCACAAACTACCCTCAATAAATATATTAATTAATTAATAAATATCCCCAGATTTACATCCTAGAATTCCCTTTTGCTAACTCCAATATTCCTAAGGTAAAACCTCAAGATACTAATACGCAACTTCAAACTTATAAACGAAAATTCCTTTATTTTCCCTTCCATTTACATACCAATTGAATTCTTTTCATAGTATAACTTCATTTTGTTGAGGTTACAATTAATTAAAGCAATATCGTCAACTTAGTCTAATCCAAATAAGAGGTTCCATTTTCGATAAATAAATTGTAACTTTTAAATCATTTCTTTTTTACTTTATTTAACTACACACACTTATAACTCCCTTTCGGTGCACTGCTCTCTACCAGCCCTGGCTATTGTCGGTGAATGCAGGCAGGCCTAAAACAAAAGAAAGCATAACTTTTTTGTGTCTGAGTGGTCACAGAAGACGTTACATACCACACTATAACGGGGACGACGCCGAGTTACCCAACTTCTACACCGCCCTTCGCCAACTACTGCAAGGCCACCGACTGGTGTAACGTCCAGGCCTCCAAAAACTTTAAAACTTTCGCGTCACTATAATATTAAAAGGCCATAGTGGCCATTGGCCGATTTGTGCTAACTGAGTAATAACATAAGTAGTATTTTAAGCGAAAACCTATTTTAACAGCGGATTTAATAATTCAATTGTTAAAAAGGGCCGAGATTAAATTATAAAATCGTCAACAGTACAATAAAAGCACTTTAGTATGATAATATATTATTGCAATTAATGGGGAAGTATAAAAGGCCGTACATAACAACAGAATTATTAATACAATTAGAATAATATAAAATATTCGCGTTGCGAACTCGCATGGACACGAACGAACGATAACAAAATGACATCATCGCGTCGCTATGCATCACGCCACCGTGCATCACGTCATTCAGCCACCCGCATGCAGTACCAGGAAGCTGAAGAGTAGCGGAATCCCTTTAATGAAGGCCGACTTGGGACCACCATGCCACCCTGCAATTCGGCGCTGCAGCCCGGCCGCCGTCGGAAGCCGCCGGAGCCTATATAAGCCTTGCCACCGGAGCGCGCGAGCAGTTGCGAGGAGTCGCAATAGCAGTGCTTCTACAATTTTTCATTACGACACATACAATTTTTGCTCCGGAGTGCTTCATCATTTTTTCCTTGCGACACTCACACATAATTTTTGCGCAGTGCTTCATCATTTTTTCCTCACGACACTCACACATAATTTTCGCTCCGGAGTACTTCAACATTTTACACACAGTGCGACACACAATTTTGTCAGTAGTTACTCGACATTTTTCTCAGACACACACATATTATTCTGTAACACATAATTTTTACACTTTAACCTCTGTATTAACTAGTCTCGCCGACCCGTTGCTACGAAGCATTTGTTCGGGAGAAATTACACATTACTACACGATATTACACAATTCGGAAACGATACCGAAATATTCTACTTCCGCTCCGGCCGTCGCCTGCTACCAATAGGCCACCGCCCGGGCCCTTCGACTGACCGCCGGCAACACCGACCGACCTTTGCGAGCGTGTCCTGGCGAATTATTATAAGAGCGACGCACAGCTACTACACAATAATCGTAAGTTACTATTATATTAGCTTTTGAGCATTTACACGACAAATTATAAGAAATTCATTACCGCCAACTCGACTTAAATTTTATTATCACTTCCCAATTATTATAACAACTATTATCATTACAATAATTATAATTGTTTGACGTCACAAAGCCAACAAATATACATTAAAATAAATTCCCCTTTTCTATGATCATTTGTTTTAATACCTCTTAAACGGCCGCATCCGTGTTCCGTGTCAAGTTACAGCACGCTTCCCTAAGGGCGACCGTGTTACTTTTACCTAATTCTTTCACACTTATATCTTTTCGTCTCTCAGCTGCATGAAGCAGTCCTCACGGAGTTTATTAACGAAATTTCAATCACTTTAAATTATAATTTAAATAATTAGATGTCAAGAAAAAGTGGCAGAACATTTAGAGAGCGCCTACAGCAGTGGTTAACGCGCACGGCAAAACACGGCGTACCAGTATCTATAACACCCGACTTGCCTACCCCCACGGAACGAGGGTATTTTATTATATATATTTGGGAAATCATTTTATTGAGATTCGCGCGTCATTAAGACCATTCCCGCCGAAGCCGGTCGCTCAGACTTCACAAACCTTTGCAGAAATACCAGAATATACATATAATTAAAGCCGAAAGATCAAGAAGTCCCGACATTAAAATAAATTTCGAAGAGAATATAAATGATAGCAACAAGCTGTGGTGCAGGCATTAATAAATGTACTCACTGACGAGCAATAAAATTTAATAAAATACTTTATTCGTATTCGAGCCTATAGCAGGATTACAATTAATCTATCCATCAACTTTCGCTCTTCTTATTCCGGATACGATATATTCTTCTCTCTCTCTCTCTCTCTCTCTTTCTTTCTTTCCTTCTCTCTCTCTCTCTCTTTCTTTCTTTCTTTCTTTCTTCCTTCCTTTCTTTTCCTCTCCCTCTTTCTTTCTTTCCCTTTCTTTCTTTCTCTCTCTCTGCAATTATATTTCTTTATACTCCCCTTATTATTATTATAATTATTCAATTAATATTATATTAAATATTATAATTCATTTTTTTTATTCCACTGCTACTTAAAACTTTTAAGTCATACATATTACAAGGCTCGTCAAATAATTTATTTCCCATTCACAATAAAATATAATATAAAATTACTTCATTTTTACACTATATTACTACACTAATAAATAACTTCCTCTCGATGCACGGTTCTCTACCAGCCCAGGCTATTGTCGGTGTATGCAGGCAAGCCTAAAACAAAAACGAGAACATAACGTTTTTTGTGTCTGAGCGGTCACGAAGGACGTTACAGGCGGTATAAATACAACTCTTCTCGATGATGAGAATTAAGAATCTTTTACTATATTTTAATTCTTGCATACCTATATTATGTATCTAGATAGTAAGGGCACTTTTCCACTACGCCCATCACCAGCAATGTACTCTTAGATTATCTTAAACTTAGCGACGACTTGATAATTGTAAAACATCGACTCGTCTTTAGCATCATTATATCATATTTGTACCTTATAATGGAAAATATAATACACTTACATTAACTATTCAAGTTTCATAAAATAATGCTAATCCCCGACTACAAGGGGCAGAACAAAGGAGAGAGAAAAAGAAAAAAAAACAACAAATAATAATAATAATTTTATTTCCTTTTTTTTATAGCGTAGAATACATTAAAATTTTAGGATAAATTATAAATTATACTTTTTTACAGGAGTCAACAACAACATGCTACTCGTGGGCATCTTGCTGCTAGCTCTCTCGCCTGCTAACTCATTATTGGGCTTTGACTGCGGGGGTCGACACCTCAATATTACGTCTGTTTCACTCCTCAACTCTGGAGACTGCGACCTTGACATCAAGACGACTAACGACACCAACGTCTATATCCAGCTCCTCCAACTGTCGGAATACAACTATGCTGAAGTCATCCAATGCAAGGTGGAAGTTCAACGCCACATATACTACTGCGGTATGCACTCTCACGTATCCATCGTGAGAGGCGGGTATTCTACTTATCTAGACAATGTAGGGCGAAGCCACTGTATGCAAATGCATGAAACTGGAGTCGGTA
>NW_022639719.1:259831-259917 GCF_010583005.1 Odontomachus brunneus
AAATTAAGCGAACGACTCTCAGTTCTAGAACAAATTCCTTCGAAAACATCGGAATTTGTCTTTAAAAGGGGGGAGGTGTAACGTCC
>NW_022639719.1:259927-260421 GCF_010583005.1 Odontomachus brunneus
GTAGTTAACACCACTAACATCCGTAAGTTAATAATGGCAGGAACAGTAAATGCTGACGGAAAATGTACAAGAGGAAAGTATAACGACCCATACGGCAACTTCGACGACGTAGTCGTAATGGCCATCGCAAAAATCACACTGAAATCATCATACGTACCAGTACACCTAAACAGCGGAAAGATCCACTTGAAGTCCGGAACCACTTGCGAGTTAAAAGAAGGACGCTGTGTTGACCCCGATGACGGACACACCTACTGGAACGCCATACCCAGAGCCACCTGCGACTTCCATGCATGCGACGTCCTATGCGAAGGATTCGCAAAGAAAATAAAAGAAGATACCACACAAACAACCTCACCCACCGTTTACTCCCTCATTTCCCGTGACATTACCTTTGCCCTTATGACTACAAAAGAAACCCCAATTTGCGGTTATATATTACAGCGCACAGAACATCCTAAATTATTCATTGTAGAAACGACAAAAGGGAACGA
>NW_022639719.1:260847-261034 GCF_010583005.1 Odontomachus brunneus
CTCCGCAACAACTTCAGCCGTTGACCAAAATCTCCTGGAAATACCTTACACCTGGAACTTTTGCTACAAGTGGAATCTACAGCCAAGACGACATTGAGAAACTCCGCGACCACATCATGTTCCCAGCCGAAAAACCAGCCCTGCTGAACTCAGTCGTGAGAGGCATCTCAGGATACTCGCACGGCGA